>NW_027052795.1:0-169405 GCF_011386835.1 Chrysemys picta bellii | reverse complement strand
CACAGACACACAAACACACACCACTCCTGGTGGTGGGAGGGGAACAAGAGAAAGGACAAAAGAAGTAAGAGATGAAGAAAAAGGAAGGAGGGATGGAGGAAAAGGTAAAATGAAAAGGACAAACGCTAATATCCCTAGTGATTCTACGGGATAAAATACAAGGGACGGAATAAAATTCTGCCACCTTGAACTAGTGTTTCCCATGCCTAGAATTCAGCTGGCACCAGATGGATCAGACTGTGGAGGTTCCAAAACCTCTTGGAGGCTCTTACCTTCTCAACAGGGAAGTCTGTTTTCATAGAATCATAGAATATCAGAGTTGGAAGGGACCTCAAGAAGTCATCTAGTCCAACCCCATGCTCAGAGCAGGACCAATTCCCAGCTAAATCATCCCAGCCAGGTCTTTGTCAAGCCGGGCCTTAAAAACCTCCAAGGAAGGAGACTCCATTTTTTTTCCCCATCTTATATGGAACCAATCACCAGAGACCCCAACCGTCGAAAAATCCCCAAATGTGCTTTGTTGCTTCTAACTAATTTCTAGTAAAATCAGTAAAAGGAAAGGAGAAAACTCGAAAGAGGCTCCTGCTCCCACTCACATACGTGAACCCTAATACTCTGTCAGTCCTCAAAGAGAGACCTCGAGAAGGAGACTTGCTAAAGCAAAACCACAGGGGTCTCTGAGGTTTCCCTGGCCCTGTGCTCCTGTCATGCCTGGCTCATGTCAGCATCTCTCTCTGAGGTCACCACCTCCCTAACACCTTTGAGCAATTCACCTCCTGAACCCCAGAATGGAGTCTTCTTGTCCTTTCTAGTAACCTCCAGTGCCAACCCACCACCTTGTAGGGTGAGCTCCTGCTACCTCCCTCTCAGTGCCCTTGACAGCTGTTCTACCTCCAAACCACAGCTCAACTTATCAGAACCCTCTTCTCCACCCCAACCCAGGTTGCGCAGGGAGGCGGCCCTAGCAGGGGGGGCAGGAGGGATTCTGCCAGCAGTGAAGTGGGTTGCGGGGAAGTTGAGATCTTGCCCCAAGTTATCCCAGACACTAATGCCAAGCTACAGGATGGCAGCATCTAGTGTCAGTGGAGTCCAAGCACTATTTGAACCCGACAGTTTTGGATCAATTTCACACAAGGGGAGGTGAAGAGCACCCCCAGCAACACACACACCACTCCTGTAGGTGGGAGGGGAACAAGAGAAAGGACAAAAGAAGTAAGAGATGAAGAGAAAGGAAGGAGGGATGGAGGAAAAGGTAAAATGAAAAGGACAAACCCTAGTGTCCCCATGTCGGACATCAGGAATGGTAACATACATAAGCCAGTATGTGAACACTTCAATCTCCCTGGTCATTCTATTACAGATTTAAAAGTCACTATCATTGAACAAAAAAACTTCAGAAACAGACTTCAAAGAGAAACAGCAGAACTAAAATTCATTTGCAAATTCAACACCATTAATCTGGGCTTGAATAGGGACTGGGAGTGGCTGGCTCACTACAGAAACAGCTTTTCCTCTCCTGGAATTGACACCTCCTCATCTATTATTTGGAGTGGACTACATCCACCCTGATTTTTGAATTGGCCCTGTCAACACTGGTTCTCCACTTGTGAAGTAACTCCCTGCTCTCCATGTGTCAGTATATAATGCCTGCATCTGTAACTTTCACTCTATGCATCCGAAGAAGTGAGGTTTTTACTCACGAAAGCTTATGCCCAAATAAATCTGTTAGTCTTTAAGGTGCCACCAGACTCCTTGTTGTTTTCCTAATATCCCCAGTGATTCTACGGGACAAAATCCCAGGGAATAAAATTCTGCCACCTTAAACTAGTGTTTTCCATGCCTAGAATTCAGATGGCACCAGGTGGATCAGACTGAACAGGTTACAAACCTCTCCGAGGCACTTACTTTCTCAACAGGGACTTCTGTTTTCTAGTAAAATGGGTAAAAGGAAAGGAGAAAACTCGAAAGAGGCTCCTGCTCACACTCACATATGTGAACCCTAATACTCTCTCAGTCCTCAAAGAGAGCTCGAGAAGGATACTTGCTGAAGCAAAGCCACAGGGGTCTCTGAGGTTTCCCTGGCCCTGCGCCCCTGTTTTGCCTGGCTGATGTGAGCATCTCTCTCTGAGGTCACCACCTCCCTAACACCTTTGACCAATAGGCTGAGGTCCTGAAAAGGCCTTTGTGATGTCACTGCCACACCCACCCATCCCCTGAAGTGCTAATGTCCTGCTGCTGGCCTGACACTTTGAAGGTTTGAGCTACTCTGTGTGGATCACCCCACTCAATGCGTCTTCATTCTAGGAAGCAAGCCGGCTAGACAGTAAAACATCAGAGGCTGCTCCCAATACTACACTCAGTGTTTCCAAAAGTAGGAGACTTTCTGGCCAGAAGAGACCTTTACAGCATCTCATCTAAGCCCCTCCATATCTTAGGCTTCCAGTATAGTACAATAGTTACTTTTTGGGCACACACGTTCCAGAAAGGCATCTAGTCTTCAATCAATGACATCAAGAGTTGGAGAATCCACCACTTTCCCTTTTAGTGAGTGCCAGGGGGCTCCATTTCCCCTTCCACTACCTCCCCATTTACAGTGAGCCAGAGCAGTACCTGCAGCAGGGAGCGGGAGTTGCTGATGGCCTCAGAGGCACAGCCCCTGCAGTGTCTCAGGAATCTGGCGCATGTGCCGGATGATGCGGAGCTGGTGCATCACTTTTGGCCGTGACGTCCTCCTGCTGCAAGGGAACGAGAACCTGTCAGAGACTGAAACGCCCCGAGGAATCTGGAGGAATTAAGGGCACCTGGAACCAGCAGTATTTCCACCCAGCACCTGCCGACCACTGAGGGATAAATTCACCTCCTGAACCCCAGAATGGAGTCTTCTTCTCCTTTCTAGTAACCTCCAGTGCCAACCCCCCTCCTTGTAGGGTGAGCTCCTGCTATCTCTCCCTCAGTGCCCTTGACAGCTGTTCCACCTCCAAACCACAGCTCAAGTTATTAGTACCTTTGGACACAGACTGGCTAACCTAGTGAGGAGGGCTTTAAACTAGGTTCGACGGGGACAGGTGAGCAAAGCCCACAGGTAAGTGGGGAACATGGAGACCGGGGAGATGGGTCAAAAACGAGAGGGAGTGTGGGCTATATTGTCAGAGAGAAAGGAGGGTCAGGACAAAACTGGGAGGAAAGATCAAACCAGGGTCTTAGATGCCTATATACAAATGCGAGAAGTATGGGGAATAAGCAGGAAGAACTTGAAGTGCTAATAAATAAATACAACTATGACATTGTTGGCATCACTGAAACTTGGTGGGATAATACACATGATTGGAATGTTGGTGTGGATGGGTACAGCTTGCTCAGGAAGGATAGACAGGGGAAAAAGGGAGGAGGTGTTGCCTTGTATATTAAAAATGTACACACTTGGACTGAGGTAGAGATGGACATAGGAGACGGAAGTGTTGAGAGTCTCTGGGTTAGGCTAAAAGGGGTAAAAAACAAGGGAGATGTCATGCTAGGAGTCTACTACAGGCCACCTAATCAGGTGGAAGAGGTGGATGAGGCTTTTTTTATATTCTTATTGATAAACTAGGCAAATACAATTTAGATGGGGCTACTATAAGGTGGGTGCATAACTGGCTGGATAACCGTACTCAGAGAGTTGTTATTAATAGTTCCCAATCCTGCTGGAAAGCCATAACGAGTGGGGTATCGCAGGGGTCTGTTTTGGGACCGGCGCTGTTCAATATCTTCATCAACGACTTAGATATTGGCATAGAAAGTACGCTTATTAAGTTTGCGGATGATACCAAACTGGGAGGGATTGCAACTGCTTTGGAGGACAGGGTCATAATTCAAAATGATCTGGACAAATTGGAGAAATGGTCTGAGTTAAACAGGATGAAGTTTAACAAAGACAAATGCAAAGTGCTCCACTTAGGAAGGAACAATCAGTTTCACACATACAGAATGGGAAGAGACTGTCTAGGAAGGAGTACGGCAGAAAGGGATCTAGGGGTTATAGTGGACCACAAGCTAAATATGAGTCAACAGTGTGATGCTGTTGCAAAAAAAGCAAACCTGATTCTGGGATGTATTAACAGGTGTGTTGTGAGCAAGACACGAGAAGTCATTCTTCCGCTCTACTCTGCTCTGGTTAGGCCTCAGCTGGAGTATTGTGTCCAGTTCTGGGCACCGCATTTTAAAAAAGATGTGGAGAAATTGGAAAGGGTCCAGAGAAGAGCAACAAGAATGATTAAAGGTCTTGAGAACATGACCTATGAAGGAAGGCTGAAAGAATTGGCTTTGTTTAGTTTGGAAAAGAGAAGACTGAGAGGAGACATGATAGCAGTTTTCAGGTATTTAAAAGGGTGTCATAAGGAGGAGGGAGAAAACTTGTTCACCTTAGCCTCTAAGGATAGAACCAGAAGCAATGGGTTTAAAGTGCAGCAAGGGAGGTCTAGGTTGGACATTAGGAAAAAGTTCCTAACTGTCAGGGTGGTTAAACACTGGAATAAATTGCCGAGGGAGGTTGTGGAATCTCCATCTCTTGAGATATTTAAGAGTAGGTTAGATAAATGTCTATCAGGGATGGTCTAGATGGTATTTGGTCCTGCCATGCGGGCAGGGGACTGGACTCGATGACCTCTCGGGGTCCCTTCCAGTCCGATAATCTATGAATGTATGAAAAAAACACTGTTCTCCACCCCCACCCAGGTTGGCCAGGGAGGCGGCTCTAGCAGGGGGGGCAGGAGGGATTCTGGCAGCAGTGAAGTGGGTTGCGGGGAAGTTGAGATCTTGACCCAAGTCATCCCAGACACTAATGCTAAGCCACAGGATGGCAGCATCTAGTGTTAGTGGAGTCCAAACACTATTTCAACCCCCCACTTTTCGAGGAACAGGAGAAAGGACAAAAGAAGTAAGAGATGAAGAGAAAGGAAGGAGGGATGGAGGAAAAGGTAAAACAAAAAGGACAAACCCTAATGTCCCCAGTGATTCTACGGCACAAAATCCAAGGGATGGAATAAAATTCTGCCATCTTAAACTACTGTTTTCCATGCCTAGAATTCAGCTGGCACCACGTGGATCAGACTGAGCAGCTGCCAAAACCTCTTGGAGGCTCTTACCTTCTAAACAGGGACGTCTGTTTTCTAGTAAAATCAGTAAAAGGAAAGGAGAAAACTCGAAAGAGGCTCCTGCACGCACTCACGTACGTGAACCCTAATACTCTCTCAGTCCTCAAAGAAAGACCCCGAGAAGGAGACTTGCTGAAGTAAAGCCACCGGGTCTCTGAGGTTTCCCTGGCCCTGTGCTCCTGTCCTGCCAGGCTGATGTCAGCATCTCTCTCTGAGGTCACCACCTCCCTAACACCTTTGACCAATAAGCTGACATCCTGCAAAAGGCCTTTGTGATGTCACTGCCACACCCAACCAAACCCTGAAGTGCTAATGTCCTGCTGCTGGCCTGACACTTTGAAGGTTTGAGGTTGTCATAACTATAAAGGGAAGGGTAACAGCTGTCCTGTGTACAGTACTATAAAATCCTCCTGGCCAGAGACTCCAAAATCCTTTTCCCTGTAAAGGGTTAAGAAGCTCAGGTAACCTGGCTGGCATCTGACCTAAAGGACCAATAAGGGGACAAGATACTTTCAAATCTTGGGGAGGGGAAGGCTTTTGTTTGTGTTCTTTGTATGTGTGGGTGTTCGCCCTCGGGACTGAGAGGGACCAGACATCAATCCAGGTACTCCACATCTTTCTAAACAAGTCTCTCCTATTTCAAACAAGGCGTGTTAGTTTTCCTTTGTTTTCTCAACTTGTAAATGTACCTTTTACTAGAGTGTTTATCTTTGTTTGCTGTACTTTGAACCTAAGACTAGAGGGGAGTCCTCTGAGCTCTTTAAGTTTGATTACCCTGTAAGGTTAATTTCCATACTGATTTTACAGAGATGATTTTTACCTTTTTCTTTAATTAAAAGCCTTATTTTTAAGAACCTGATTGATTTTTCCTTGTTTTAAGATCCAAGGAGTTTGAATCTTGATTCACCAGGAGTTGGTGGGAGGAAGGAGGGGAATGGTTAATTTCTCCTTCTTTTAGATCCAAGGGGGTTGGATCTGTATTCACCGGAAGTTGGTGGGAGGAAGGAGGGGGGATGGTTTATTTCTCCTTGTTTTAAGATCCAAGGGGTTTGGATCTGTATTCACCAGGGAATTGGTGAAAGGTTTCTCAAGGCTACCCAGGGGAGGAAATTAGCCTTGGGATGGTGGTTAAGCTTAGAGGTTTTCATGCAGGCCCCTACATTTGTACCCTAAACTTCAAAGTGGGGATACAGCCTTGACACAGGTACTCTTTGTGGATCACCCCACTCAATGCGTCTTCATTCTAGGAAGCAAGCCGGCTAGACAGTAAAACATCACAGGCTGCTCCCAATACTGCACTCAGTGTTTCCAAAATTTGTAGACTTTATGGCCACAAGAGACCTTTAGAGCATCTCATCTAAGCCCCTGCATATCATAGGCCTCCTGTATAGTACAATAGTTACTTTTTGGGCACACACATTCCAGAAAGGCATCTAGTCTTCATTCAATGACATCAAGAGATGGAGAATCCACCACTTTCCCTTTTAGTGAGTGCCAGGGGGCTCCATTTCCCCTTCCACTAGCTCCCCATTTACAGGGAGACAGAGCAGTACCTGCAGCAGGGAGCGGGAGTTGCTGAAGGCCTCAGAGGCGCAGCCCCTGCAGTGTCTCAGGCACATGGCGCAAGTGCCGGATGATGCGGAGCTGGTGCATCACTTTGGCCGTGACGTCCTCCTGCTGCAAGGGAACGAGAACCTGTCAGAGACTCAAACGCCCCGAGGAATCAGGGGGAATTAAGGGCACCTGGAACCAGCAGTATTTAAACTGACTACCTGCCCACCACTGAGGGATGAATTCACCTCCTGAACCCCAGAATGGAGTCTTCTTGTCCTTTCTAGTAACCTCCAGTGCCAAGCCACCACCTTGTAGGGTGAGCTCCTGCTACCTCCCCCTCAGTACCCTTGACAGCTGTTCTACCTCCAAACCAAACCTCAAGTTATCAGAACCCTCTTCTGCACCCCCAACCAGGTTGGGCATCGAGGCGGCTCTAGCGGGGGGGCAGGAGGGATTCTGCCAGAAGTGAAGTGGGTTGAGGGGAGGTTGAGATCTTGCCCCAAGTCATCCCAGACACCAATGATAATCCACACGATGGCAGCATCTAGTGTCAGTGGAGTCCAAGCACTATTTCAACCACACAGGTTTGGATGAACTCCCCACAAAGGGAGGTGAAGAGCACCCCCAGCAACACACAAACACACACACACACACAAACCACTCCCGGTGGTGGGAGGGGAACAGGAGAAAGGACAAAAGAAGTAAGAGATGAAGAGAAAGGAAGGAGGGAGGGAGGAAAAGGTAAAATGAAAAGGACAAACACTAATGTCCCCAGTGATTCTACGGGACAAAATCACAGGGAGGGAATAAAATTCTGCCAGCTTGAACTAGTGTTTTCCATGCTTAGAATTCAGCTGGCACCAGGTGGATCAGACTGAACAGGATACAAACCTCTCCGAGGCACTTACTTTCCTCAAAGAGAGACCTCAAGGAGGAGACTTGCTGAAGCAAAGCCAGAGGGGTCTCTGAGCTTTCCCTGGCCCTCATGTCAGCATCTCTCTCTGATGTCAGCATCTCTCTCTGAGGTCACCACCTCCCTAACACATTTGACCAATAAGCTGACGTCCTGCAAAAGGCCTTTGTGATGTCACTGCCACACCCAACCAAACCCTGAAGTGCTAATGTCCTCCTGCTGGCCTGACACTTTGAAGGTTTGAGCTACTCTCTGTGAATCACCCCACTCAATGGGTCTTCATTCTAGGAAGCAAGCCGGCTAGACAATAAAACATCAGAGGCTGCTCCCAATGCTACACTCCGTGTTTCCAAAATTACTACACTTTATGGCCAGAAGAGACCTTTAGAGCATCTAATCTAAGCCCCTGCATATCATGGGCTTCCTGTATAGTACAATAGTTACTTTTTGGGTACAAACATTCCAGAAAGGTATCTAGTCTAAATTAAATGACATTAAGAGATGGAGAATCCATCACTTTCCCTTTTAGTGAGTGCCAGGGGGTTCCATTTCCCCTTCCACTAGCTCCCCATTTACAGTGAGCCAGAGCAGTACCTGCAGCAGGGAGCGGGAGTTCCTGAAGGCCTCAGAGGCGCAGCCCCTGCAGTGTCTCAGGCACGTGGCGTAAGTGCAGGATGATGCGGAGCTGGTGCATCATTTTGGCCGTGACGTCCTCCTGCTGCAAGGGAACGAGAACCTGTCAGAGACTCAAACGCCCCGAGGAATCAGGGGGAATTAAGGGAACCTGGAACCAGCAGCATTTCCACCCAGCACCTGCCCATCAATGAGAGATGAATTCACCTCCTGAACCCCAAAATGGAGTCTTCTTCTCCTTTCTAGAAACCTCCAGAGCCAACCCCCCTCCTTGTAGGGTGAGCTCCTGCTACCTCCTGCTCAGTGCCCTTCACAGATATTCCACCTCCAAACCACAGCTCAAGTCATCAGAACCCTCTTCTCCACCCCAACACAGGTTGGGCTGGGAGGCGGCTCTAAGAGGCTGTGCAGGAGGGATTCTGACAGCAGTGAAGTAGGTTGCAGGGAGGTTGAGATCTTGACCCAAGTCATCCCAGGCACTAATGCTAAGTCACACAATGGCAGCATCTACTGTCAGTGGGGTCCAAGCACTATTTCAACCCCACAGTTTTGGATCAACTCCCCACAAGGGGAGGAGAAGAGAACCATCAGCACCACACACACACACACACACACACACACACACCACTCCTGGTGGTGTGAGGGGAACAAGAGAAAGGACAAAAGAAGTAAGAGATGAAGAGAAAGGAAGGAGGGATGGAGGAAAAGGGAAAAGGAAAAGGACAAACCCTAATGTCCCCATGTCGGACATCAGGAATGGTAACATACATAAGCCAGTATGTGAACACTTCAATCTCCCTGGTCATTCTATTACAGATTTAAAAGTCACTATCATTGAACAAAAAAAACTTCAGAAACAGACTTCAAAGAGAAACAGCAGAACTAAAATTCATTTGCAAATTCAACACCATTAATCTGGGCTTGAATAGGGACTGGGAGTGGCTGGCTCACTACAGAAGCAGCTTTTCCTCTCCTGGAATTGACACCTCCTCATCTATTATTGGGAGTGGACTACATCCACCCTGATTTTTGAATTGGCCCTGTCAACACTGGTTCTCCACTTGTGAAGTAACTCCCTGCTCTCCATGTGTCAGTATATAATGCCTGCATCTGTAACTTTCACTCTATGCATCCGAAGAAGTGAGGTTTTTACTCACGAAAGCTTATGCCCAAATAAATCTGTTAGTCTTTAAGGTGCCACCAGACTCCTTGTTGTTTTTGTAGATACAGACTAACATGGCTACCCCCTGATACTTGACACCATGCAAGGCACTAAATTTAGCCGTATGGAGTGGAAATCCATCAACCTCAACAAAAAACTTGCACAGATACAGACAGACATCATCTTCCTCTCCAAATGCAAACAGATGGACATCATACCAAAAGGACTGAAGGTAAAAAATCCATTGCAATCAACATACTACACTGAGTATGGTGAGAGATTGTGCCACACACTCTCTCAAAGAAACTGAGGAACCACCTGATCAGCATCCTGTACAGCAGACAGGAGAAGATCAAGAATGAGCTCTCAGAACTGGAGACTCTCATACAATACCAGCCTTCTACACAAACTTCCACGTGGCTGGACTTTACAAAAATGAGACAAGCCATTTACAATGCACACTTCACTTCTCTACAGAGGAAAAAGGACTGTAAGTTATCTAAACTAATACCTGCCACTAGGGGCTATAACAATGGTACCCTCAACTCATCTAACAACATTGTCAATCTTTCCAACCACACGCTTAGCCCAGCAGAAGAGTCTGTCCTATCTCGGGGACTCTCTTTCTGTCCCACCGTCCCCACGAACATGATACAGTTCTGCGGTGATCTGGAAGCCTACTTTCCTCGTCTCCGACTCAAGGAATATTTTCAACGCACCACTGAACAGTGCACTGACCCACAGGAACCCTCCTACCAACACTACAAAAAGAAGAATTCTGCGTGGACTCCTCCTGACGGTCGAAATGACAGACTGGACCTCTACATAGAGTGTTTCCGCAGACGTGCACAGGCTGAAATTGTGGACAAACAACATCACTTGTCCCATAACCTCAGCCGTACAGAACGCAATGCCATCCACAGCCTCAGAAACAACTCTGACATTATCATCAAAGGGGCTGACAAAGGAGGTGCTGTAGTCATAATGAACAGGTCAGATTATGAACAGGAGGCTGCCAGGCAACTCTCCAAGACCACATTCTACAGGCCACTATCCTCTGATCCCACTGAGGAATACCAAAAGAAACTACACCATCTGCTCAAGAAACTCCCAGCTATAGTACGGGAACAAATCTACATGGACACACCCCCAGAACCCCGACCAGGGGTATTCTATCTGCTACCCAAGATCCATAAACCCGGAAACCCTGGACGCCCCATCATCTCAGGCATTGGCACTCTGACGGCAGGATTATCTGGCTATTTGGCCTCTCTCCTCAGGCCCTATGCTACCAGCACTCCCAGCTATCTTCGAGACACCACCAACTTCCTGAGGAAACTACAATGCATTGATGTTCTTCCTGGAAACACCATCCTGGCCACCATGCATGTAGAAGCACTTTATACCAATATTCTACATGAGGATGGACTACAAGCTGTCAGGAACAGTATCCCTGATGAGGCCACAGCAAGCCTGGTGGCTGAGCTTTGTGACTTTGTCCTCACCCACAACCACTTCAGATTTGGGGACAACTTATACCTTCAAGTCAGTGGCACTGCTATGGGTACTCGCATGGCCCCACAGTATGCCAACATTTTTATGGCTGACTTAGAACAACGCTTCCTCAGCTCTCGTCCCCTAGTGCCCCTCCTCTACTTGCCCTACATTGACGACATCTTCATCATATGGACCCACGGAAAGGAGGCCCTTGAAGAATTCCACCTGGACTTCAACAATTTCCACCCCACCATCAACCTCAGCCTGGACCAGTCCACACAAGAGATCCACTTCCTGGACACTACAGTACAAATAAGTGATGGTCACATAAACACCACCCTATACCGGAAACCTACTGACCGCTAAACATACCTACATGCCTCCGGCTTCCATCCAAGACACATCACACGATCCATTGTCTACAGCCAAGCCCTAAGATACAACCGAATTTGCTCCAACCCCTCAGACAGAGACAAACACCTACAAGATCTTTATCAAGCATTCGTAAAACTACAATACCCACCTGGGGAAGTGAGGAAACAGATTGACAGAGCAAGACGGGTACCCAGAAATCACCTACTACAGGACAGGCCCAACAAGGACAATAACAGAACACCACTGGCCATCACATACAGCCCCCAGCTAAAACCTCTCCAGCGCATTATCCACGATCTACAACCTATCCTGGAAAATGATCTCTTACTCTCACAGACCTTGGGAGGCAGGCCAGTCCTCGCTTACAGACAACCCCCCAACCTGAAGCAAATACTCACCAGCAACTACACACCACACCACAGAAACACCAACCCAGGAACCTATCCCCGTAGCAAACCTCGTTGCCTACTCTGTCCCCATATCTACTCTGGCAACAGCATCAGAGGACCCAACCACATCAGCCACACCATCAGGGACTCATTCACCTGCACATCCACTAATGTCATATATGCCATCATGTGCCAGCAATGCCCCTCTCCCATGTACATTGGCCAAATCGGACAGTCCCTCCGCAAAAGAATAAATGGACACAAATCGGACATCAGGAGTGGTAACATACATAAGCCAGTAAGTGAACACTTCAATCTCCCTGGTCATTCTATTACAGATTTAAAAGTCACTATCATTGAACAAAAAAACTTCAGAAACAGACTTCAAAGAGAAACAGCAGAACTAAAATTCATTTGCAAATTCAACACCATTAATCTGGGCTTGAATAGGGACTGGGAGTGGCTGGCTCACTACAGAAGCAGCTTTTCCTCTCCTGGAATTGACACCTCCTCATCTATTATTTGGAGTGGACTACATCCACCCTGATTTTTGAATTGGCCCTGTCAACACTGGTTCTCCACTTGTGAAGTAACTCCCTGCTCTCCATGTGTCAGTATATAATGCCTGCATCTGTAACTTTCACTCTATGCATCCGAAGAAGTGAGGTTTTTACTCACGAAAGCTTATGCCCAAATAAATCTGTTAGTCTTTAAGGTGCCACCAGACTCCTTGTTGTTTTCCTAATATCCCCAGTGATTCTACGGGACAAAATCCCAGGGAGGGAATAAAATTCTGCCACCTTAAACTAGTGTTTTCCATGCCTAGAATTCAGATGGCACCAGGTGGATCAGACTGAACAGGTTACAAACCTCTCCGAGGCACTTACTTTCTCAACAGGGACTTCTGTTTTCTAGTAAAATGGGTAAAAGGAAAGGAGAAAACTCGAAAGAGGCTCCTGCTCACACTCACATATGTGAACCCTAATACTCTCTCAGTCCTCAAAGAGAGCTCGAGAAGGAGACTTGCTGAAGCAAAGCCACAGGGGTCTCTGAGGTTTCCCTGGCCCTGCGCCCCTGTTTTGCCTGGCTGATGTGAGCATCTCTCTCTGAGGTCACCACCTCCCTAACAACTTTGACCAATAGGCTGAGCTCCTGCAAAAGGCCTTTGTGATGTCACTGCCACACCCACCCATCCCCTGAAGTGCTAATATCCTGCTGCTGGCCTGACACTTTGGAGGTTTGAGCTACTCTCTGTGGATCACCCCACTCAATGCGTCTTCATTCTAGGAAGCAAGCCGGTTAGACAGTAAAACATTAGAGGCTGCTCCCAATGCTACACTCAGTGTTTCCAAAATTAATACACTTTATGGCCAGAAGAGACCTTTAGAGCATCTCATCTAACCCCCTGCATATCATAGGCTTCCTGTATAGGACAATAGTTACTTTTTGGGCACAAACATTCCAGAAAGGCATCTAGTTTCATTCAATGACTTCAAGAGATGGAGAATCCACCACTTTCCCTTTCACTGAGTGCCAGGGGGCTCCATTTCCCCTTCCACTAGCTCCCCATTTACAGTGAGCCAGAGCAGTACCTGCAACAGAGAGCGGGAGTTGCTGAAGGCCTCAGAGGCACAACCCCTGCAGTGTCTCAGGCACCTGGCGCAAGTGATGGATGATGCGGAGCTGGTGCCTCACTTTGGCCGTGACGCCCTCCTGCTGCAAGGGAATGAGAACCTGTCAGACTCAAACGCCCCGAGGAATCAGGGGGAATTAAGGGCACCTGGAACCAGCAGTATTTCCACTCAGCACCTGCCCAACACTGAGGGATGAATTCACCTCCTGAATCCCAGAATGGAGTCTTCTTGTCCTTTCTAGTAACCTCCAGTGCCAATCCCCCTCCTTCTAGGGTGAGCTCCTGCTACCTCCCCCTCAGTGTCCTTGACAGCTGTTCCACCTCCAAACCACAGCTTAAGTCATCAGAAACCTCTTCTAGACCCCCACCAAGGTTGGGCTGGGAGGCGGGTCTAGCAGTGGGGGCAGGAGGGATTCTGGCAGCAGTGAAGTGGGTTGCGGGGAGGTTGAGATCTTGCCCAAGTCATCCAAGACACTAACGCTAAGCCACAGGATGGCAGCATCTAGTGTCTGTGGAGTCCAAGCACTATTTCAACCCCACAATTTGGATGAACGTCCCACAAGAGGAGGTGAAGATCATCCCCAGCAACACACACACACACACACACACACACACACACACACACACACACACACACCACTCCTGGTGGTGGGAGGGGAACAGGAGAAAGGACAAAAGAAGTAAGAGATGAAGAGAAAGGAAGGAGGGATGGTGGAAAAGGTAAAACGAAAAGGACAAACCCTAATGTCCCCAGTGATTCCACGGGACAAAATCCCGTGTGGACTACAAAATTCTGTCACCTTGAACTAGTGTTTTCCATGCCTAGAATTCAACGGGCACCAGGTGGATCAGACTGAGCAGGTTCAAAAACCTCTTGGAGGCTCTTACCTTCTAAACAGGGACGTCTGTTTTCTAGTAAAATCAGTAAAAGGGAAGGAGAAAACTCGAAAGAGGCTCCTGCTCTCACTCACATACGTGAACCCTAATACTCTCTCAGTCCTCAAAGAGAGACCTCGAGAAGGAGACTTGCTAAAGCAAAGCCACAGGGGTCTCTGAGGTTTCCCTGGCCCTGCGCCCCTGACTGATGTCAGCATCTCTCTCTGAGGTCACCACCTCCCTAACACCTTTGACCAATACGCTGAGATACTGCATGTAGCGGGGCGGCCTGGCTCCCAGGCGCCCCAGGAAGTGAAGGCCACCGCGGCCTGTCCCCACCCCCCAGAAGTCAAGGGGCGGGACAGGAAGTATAAAGGCCAAGCCACAGCGCTCAGTAGCTGGCCGGCAGCGAGAGAGGACAGACGCTGGTGCCCGAGCTCCCGCGGACCTGAGCCTGCCGAGAGCCCGGTATCCTGAGGAACGGTCTGAGCTTCCCCCCGCCAAGGGCCCAGAGGGTGTGACAGACCTACCTGCTGCTCGGGGCCCGGAGCAGCCCATGATCTGCGACCCAGCAGACGGTACTCAGGAGGAACAGGTACCCGTGGAGGAGGAGATGGGAAGTGGCCCGGGGATAGCAGACCCCGAACCCATGTCAGTGTGTTGCGGTCAGGATCCCCACTGACTGCGCGGCAGACGGACTGCTGCGGATAGGGCCCGGGGCTGGAACACAGTGGAGTGGGTGGGCCTGTGTTCCCCACTGCCACCCCGTGCTGGGTGGCAGTCTCTCCTCCTCCTTGTCCAAGGGGCCTGGGCCTCTGACTGACGATTGGTTTGCTGCCCCGCCCTGACCTAGGGCCTGGGCTAACCCAAACTGACCCAGCTCCTGCTACAAGGCCTGGGCCGCTGACTGACTACTGGTTTGTTCCCCGCCCTGACCCAGGGCCGGAGCTGTTGATTGTGTGCTCAGTCCCTGCATAAGGGCCTGAGCTCTGAACTGTTGATTGTGTGCTCAGTCCCTGCACAAAGGCCTGAGCGCCGAACTGCTAATTGTGTGCTCAGCCCCTACCCAAAGGTCTGGGCCCTAGACTGTTATTCGCTTTGTAGCGGGGCGGCCTGGCTCCCAGGTACCCCAGGAAGGGACGAGCCCCACCCCGGAACTACTACACTGCAAAAGGCCTTTGTGATGTCACTGCCACACCCACCCATCCCCTGAAGTGCTAATGTCCTGCTGCTGGCCTGACACTTTGAAGGTTTCAGCTACTCTCTGTGGATCACCCCACTCGATGCGTCTTCATTCTAGGAAGCAAGCCGGCTAGACAGTAAAGCATCAGAGGCTGCTCCCAATGCTACACTCAGTGTTTCCAAAATTACTACACTTTATGGCCAGAAGAGACCTTTAGAACATCTCATCTAACCCCCTGCATATCATAGGCTTCCTGTATAGTACAATAGGTACTTTTTGGGCACACACATTCCAGAAAGGCATCTAGTCTTCATGAAATGACATCAAGAGATGGAGAATCCACCACTTTCCCTTTTACTGAGTGCCAGGGGGCTCCATTTCCCCTTCCACTAGCACCCCATTTACAGTGAGCCAGAGCAGTACCTGCAGCAGGGAGCGGGAGTTGCTGATGGCCTCAGAGGCACAGCCCCTGCAGCGTCTAAGGCACCTGGCACAAGTGCCGGATGATGCGGAGCTGGTGCATCACTCTGGCCATGACGTCCTCCTGCTGCAAGGGAACGAGAACCTGTCAAAGACTCAAACCCCCCGAGGAATCAGGGGGAATTAAGGGCACCTGGAACCAGCAGTATTTAAACTGACTACCTGCCCACCACTGAGGGATGAATTCACCTCCTGAACCCCAGAATGGAGTCTTCTTGTCCTTTCTAGTAACCTCCAGTGCCAACCCACCACCTTGTAGGGTGAGCTCCTGCTACCTCCCCCTCAGTACCCTTGACAGCTGTTCTACCTCCAAACCACAGCTCAAGTTATCAGAACCCTCTTCTCCACCCCCACCCAGGTTGGCCAGGGAGGCGGCTCTAGCAGGGGGGGCAGGAGGGATTCTGCCAGCAGTGAAGTGGGTTGCGGGGAGGTTGAGATCTTGCCCCAATCATCCCAGACACTAATGCTAAGCCACAGGATGGCAGCATCTAGTGTCATTGGAGTTCAAGCACTATTTCAACCCCACAGTTTTGGATCAACTTCCCACAAGGGGAGGTGAAGAGCACCCCCAGCAACACACACACACACACACACACACACACACACCACTCCTGGTGGTGGCAGGTGAACAGGAGAAAGGACAAAAGAAGTAAGAGATGAAGAGAAAGGAAGGAGGGATGGAGGAAAAGGTAAAACGAAAATGACAAACACTAATGTCCCCTGTGATTCTACGGGACAAAATCCCACAGAGGGAATAAAATTCTGCCACCTTAACCTAGTGTTTTCCATGCCTAGAATTCAGCTGGCACCAGATGGATCAGACTGAGCAGGTTCCAAAAAGCTCTTGGAGGCTCTTACCTTCTAAATAGGGACGTCTGTTTTCTAGTAAAATCCGTCAAAGGAAAGGAGAAAACTCCAAAGAGGCTCCTGCTCGCACTCACACATGTGAACACTAATACTCTCTCAGTCCTCAAAGAGAGACCTCGAGAAGGAGACTTGCTGAAGCAATAACAGACACTTGGTGGGATAACTCACATGACTGGAGTACTGTCATGGATGGATATAAACTGTTCAGGAAGGACAGGCAGGGCAGAAAAGGTGGGGGAGTTGCATTGTATGTAAGAGAGGAGTATGAGTGCTCAGAGGTCCGGTATGAAACTGTAGAAAAACCTGAGAGTCTCTGGATAAAGTTGAGAAGTGTGAGCAACAAGGGGGATGTCACGGTTGGAGTCTGGTATAGACCACCAGACCAGGGGGATGAGGTGGACGAGGCTTTCTTCTGGCAACTTGCAGAAGTTGCTAGATCGCAGGCCCTGGTTCTCATGGGAGACTTTAATCACCCTGATATCTGCTAGGAGAGCAATACAGCGGTGCACAGACAATCCAGGAAGTTTTTGGAAAGTGTAGGGCACAATTTCCTGGTGCAAGTGCTGGAGGAACCAACTAGGGGCAGAGCTTTTCTCGACCTGCTGCTCACAAACAGGGAAGAATTAGTAGGGGAAGCAAAAGTGGATGGGAACCTGGGAGGCAGTGACCATGAGATGGTCGAGTTCAGGATCCTGACACAAGGAAGAAAGGAGAGCAGCAGAATACGGACCCTGGACTTCAGAAAAGCAGACTTTGACTCCCTCAGGGAACAGATGGGCAGGATCCCCTGGGAGAATAACATGAAGGGCAAAGGGGTCCAGGAGAGCTGGCTGTATTTTAAAGAATCCTTATTGCGGTTGCAGGAACAAACCATCCCGATGTGTAGAAAGAATAGTAAATATGGCAGGCGACCAGCTTGGCTAAACAGTGAAATCCTTGCTGATCTTAAACGCAAAAAAGAAGCTTACAAGAAGTGGAAGATTGGAGAAATGACCAGGGAGGAGTATAAAAATATTGCTCAGGCATGCAGGAGTGAAATCAGGAAGGCCAAATCACACTTGGAGTTGCAGCTAGCAAGAGATGTTAAGAGTAACAAGAAGGGTTTCTTCAGGTATGTTAGCAACAAGAAGAAAGTCAAGGAAAGTGTGGGCCCCTTACTGAATGAGGGAGGCAACCTAGTGACTGAGGATGTGGAAAAAGCTAATGTACTCAATGCTTTTTTTGCCTCTGTCTTCACGAACAAGGTCAGCTCCCAGACTGCTGCACTGGGCAGCACAATATGGGGAGAAGGTGACCAGCCCTCTGTGGAGAAAGAAGTGGTTCGGGACTATTTAGAAAAACTGGACGTGCACAACTCCATGGGGCTGGATGCGCTGCATCCGAAGGTGCTAAAGGACTTGGCGGATGAGATTGCACAGCCATTAGCCATTATTTTTGAAAACTCATGGCGATCGAGGGAGGTCCCGGATGACTGGAAAAAGGCTAATGTAGTGCCCATCTTTAAAAAAGGGAAGGAGGAGGATCCGGGGAACTACAGGCCAGTCAGCCTCACCTCAGTCCCTGGAAAAATCATGGAGCAGGTCCTCAAGGAATCAATGATGAAACACTTAGAGGAGAGGAAAGTGATCAGGAACAGTCAGCATGGATTCACCAAGGGGAAGTCGTGCCTGACTAACCTAATTGCCTTCTATGATGAGATAACTGGCTCTGTGGATGAGGGGAAAGCAGTGGATGTGTTATTCCTTGACTTTAGCAAAGCTTTTGATACGCTCTCCCACAGTATTCTTGCCACCAAGTTAAAGAAGTATGGGCTGGATGAATGGACTGTAAGGTGGATAGAAAGCTGGCTGGATCGTCGGGCTCAACGGGTAGTGATCAATGGCTCCATGTCTAGTTGGCAGCCGGTTTCAAGCGGAGTAGTGCCCCAAGGGTCGGTCCTGGGGCCGGTTTTGTTTAATATCTTTATTAATGATCTGGAGGATGGTGTGGACTGCACTCTCAGCAAGTTTGCAGATGACACTAAACTAGGAGGCGTGGTAGATACGCTAGAGGGTAGGGATCGGATACAGAGGGACCTAGACAAATTAGAGGATTGGGCCAAAAAAAACCTGATGAAGTTCAACAAGGACAAGTGCAGAGTCCTGCACTTAGGACGGAAGAATCCCATGCACTGCTACAGACTAGGGACCGAATGGCTAGGTAGCAGTTCTGCAGAAAAGGACCTAGGGGTCACAGTGGACGAGAAGCTGGATATGAGTCAACAGTGTGCTCTTGTTGCCAAGAAGGCTAACGGCATTTTGGGCTGTATAAGTAGGGGCATTGCCAGCAGATCGAGGAACGTGATCGTTCCCCTTTATTCGACATTGGTGAGGCCTCATCTGGAATACTGTGTCCAGTTTTGGGCCTGTGGAAGCAGAGAAAGAGCTGACAGGAAGGGGATGCAATGCATGACAGTTTGTTAGCAAGAGTTAGGCTAACTGTAACCCTAATAACGCGAGATTTGTAGAAGCGAGGAATGTGTGAGGCGGGTGAGAAAGAACTGTGTAAGAAGTCATTATGACCTTGTATAGATAAGGTGTAGAAGACCTTGTGTAGATAAGGTATAGAAAATATTGTATGTTGGCAAGAGTCAAAACAAGTGAAGAAATGAGATATCAAGATGGCCTATGTAGAAACAAAACGCAGCTGTCCCTCGTTATTTCTGTAATGAAAGGTATAAATGCTTGCTGTAATTAGTTACCTGGGAGAGACCTGCTTAGCTCTCTCCCTCTGGGCAATTGTGAGAGTTAATAAAGCATCTGACTTGCTGTACCTAAACAAATAGTGAGAACTCTGTTTTTCTCCGACAGGCCCCACACTACAAGAAGGATGTGGAAAAATTGGAAAGAGTCCAGTGGAGAGCAACAAAAATGATTAGGGGTCTGGAGCACATGACTTATGAGGAGAGGCTGAGGGAACTGGGATTGTTTAGTCTCCAGAAGAGAAGAATGAGGGGGGATTTGATAGCAGCCTTCAACTACGTGAAGGGGGGTTCCAAAGAGGATGGAGCTCGGTTGTTCTCAGTGGTGGCAGATGACAGAACAAGGAGCAATGGTCTCAAGTTGCAGTGGGGGAGGTCCAGGTTGGATATTAGGAAACACTATTTCACTAGGAGGGTGGTGAAGCACTGGAATGCATTAACTAGGGAGGTGGTGGAGTCTCCTTCCTTGGAGGTTTTTAAGGCCCGGCTTGACAAAGCCCTGGCTGGGATGATTTAGTTGGGAATTGGTCCTGCTTTGAGGACGGGGTTGGAGTAGATGACCTCTTGAGGTCCCTTCCAACCCTGATATTCTATGATTCTATGATTCTATGAAAGTCACAGGGGTCTCTGAGGTTTCCCTGGCCCTAAGCCCCTGTCCTGCCTGGCTGATGTCAGCATCTCTCTCTGAGGTTACCACCTCCCTAACACCTTTGACCAATAGGCTGAGGTCCTGAAAAGGCCTTTGTGATGTCACTGCCACACCCACCCATCCCCGGAAGTGCTAATGTCCTGCTGCTGGCCTGACACTTTGAAGGTTTGAGCTACTCTGTGTGGATCACCCCACTCAATGCGTCTTCATTCTAGGAAGCAAGCCGGCTAGACAGTAAAACATCAGAGGCTGCTCCCAATACTACACTCAGTGTTTCCAAAATTTGTAGACTTTATGGCCACAAGAGACCTTTAGAGCATCTCATCTAAGCCCCTGCATATCATAGGCCTCCTGTATAGTACAATAGTTACTTTTTGGGCACACACATTCCAGAAAGGCATCTAGTCTTCATGCAATGACATCAAGAGATGGAGAATCCACCACTTTCCCTTTTAGTGAGTACCAGGGGGCTCCATTTCCCCTTCCACTAGTTCCCCATTTACAGTGAGACAGAGCAGTACCTGCAGCAGGGAGCGGGAGTTGCTGATGGCCTCAGAGGCACAGCCCCTGCAGTGTCTCAGGAATCTGGCGCAAGTGCCGGATGATGCGGAGCTGGTGCATCACTTTTGGCCGTGACGTCCTCCTGCTGCAAGGGAACGAGAACCTGTCAGAGACTCAAACGCCCCGAGGAATCTGGAGGAATTAAGGGCACCTGGAACCAGCAGTATTTCCACCCAGCACCTGCCGACCACTGAGGGATAAATTCACCTCCTGAACCCCAGAATGGAGTCTTCTTGTCCTTTCTAGTAACCTCCAGTGCCAACCCCCCTCCTTGAAGGATGAGCTCCTGCTATCTCCCCCTCAGTGCCCTTGACAGCTGTTCCACCTCCAAACCACAGCTCAAGTTATTAGTACCTTTGGACACAGACTGGCTAACCTAGTGAGGAGGGCTTTAAACTAGGTTCGACGGGGACAGGTGAGCAAAGCCCACAGGTAAGTGGGGAACATGGAGACCGGGGAGATGGGTCAAAAACGAGAGGGAGTGTGGGCTATATTGTCAGAGGGAAAGGAGGGTCGGGACAAAACTGGGAGGAAAGATCAAAGCAGTATCTTAGATGCCTATATACAAATGCGAGAAGTATGGGGAATAAGCAGGAAGAACTGGAAGTGCTAATAAATAAATACAACTATGACATTGTTGGCATCACTGAAACTTGGTGGGATAATACACATGATTGGAATGTTGGTGTGGATGGGTACAGCTTGCTCAGGAAGGATAGACAGGGGAAAAAGGGAGGAGGTGTTGCCTTGTATATTAAAAATGTACACACTTGGACTGAGGTAGAGATGGACATAGGAGACGGAAGTGTTGAGAGTCTCTGGGTTAGGCTAAAAGGGGTAAAAAACAAGGGAGATGTCATGCTAGGAGTCTACTACAGGCCACCTAACCAGGTGGAAGAGGTGGATGAGGCTTTTTTTAAGCAACTAACAAAATCATCCAAAGCCCAAGATTTGGTGGTGATGGGGGACTTCAACTATCCGGCTATATGTTGGGAAAATAACACAGCGGGGCACAGACTATCCAACAAATTCCTGGACTGCATTGGAGACAACTTTTTATTTCAGAAGGTTGAAAAAGCTACTGGGGGGAAGCTGTTCTAGACTTGATTTTAACAAATAGGGAGGAACTCGTTGAGAATTTGAAAGTAGAAGGCAGCCTGCATGAAAGTGATCATGAAATCATAGAGTTTGCAATTCTAAGGAAGGGTAGAAGGGAGAACAGCAAAATAGAGACAATGGATTTCAGGAAGGCAGATTTTGGTAAGCTCAGAGAGCTGATAGGTAAGGTCCCATGGGAATCAAGACTGAGGGGAAAAACAACTGAGGAGAGTTGGCAGTTTTTCAAAGGGACACTATTAAGGGCCCAAAAGCAAGCTATTCCGCTGGTTAGGAAAGATAGAAAATGTGGCAAAAGACCACCTTGGCTTAACCATGAGATCTTGCATGATCTAAAAAATAAAAAGGAGTCATATAAAAAATGGCAACTGGGACAGATTACAAAGGATGAATATAGGCAAACAACACAGGAATGCAGGGGCAAGATTAGAAAGGCAAAGGCACAAAATGAGCTCAAACTAGCTACGGGAATAAAGGGAAACAAGAAGACTTTTTATCAATACATTAGAAGCAAGAGGAAGACCAAAGACAGGGTAGGCCCACTGCTTAGTGAAGAGGGAGAAACAGTAACAGGAAACTTGGAAATGGCGGAGATGCTTAATGACTTCTTTGTTTCGGTCTTCACCGAGAAGTCTGAAGGAATGCCTAACATAGTGAATGCTAATGGGAAGGGGGTAGGGTTTAGCAGATAAAATAAAAAAAGAACAAGTTAAAAATCACTTAGAAAAGTTAGATGCCTGCAAGTCACCCGGGCCTGATGAAATGCATCCTAGAATACTCAAGGAGCTAATAGAGGAGGTATCTGAGCCTCTAGCTATTATCTTTGGAAAATCATGGGAGACGGGAGAGATTCCAGAAGACTGGAAAAGGGCAAATATAGTGCCCATCTATAAAAAGGGAAATAAAAACAACCCAGGAAACTACAGACCCCAGTGAGTTTAACTTCTGTGCCAGGGAAGATAATGGAGCAAGTAATTAAGGAAATCATCTGCAAACACTTGGAAGGTGGTAAGGTGATAGGGAACAGCCAGCATGGATTTGTGAAGAACAAATCATGTCAAACCAATCTGATAGCTTTCTTTGATAGGATAACGAGCCTTGTGGATAAGGGTGAGGCTGTGGATGTGGTATACCTAGACTTTAGTAAGGCATTTGATACGGTCTCGCATGATATTCTTATTGATAAACTAGGCAAATACAATTTAGATGGGGCTACTATAAGGTGGGTGCATAACTGGCTGGATAACCGTACTCAGAGAGTTGTTATTAATAGTTCCCAATCCTGCTGGAAAGCCATAACGAGTGGGGTATCGCAGGGGTCTGTTTTGGGACCGGCGCTGTTCAATATCTTCATCAACGACTTAGATATTGGCATAGAAAGTACGCTTATTAAGTTTGTGGATGATACCAAACTGGGAGGGATTGCAACTGCTTTGGAGGACAGGGTGACAGATAATTCAAAATGATCTGGACAAATTGGAGAAATGGTCTGAGTTAAACAGGATGAAGTTTAACAAAGACAAATGCAAAGTGCTCCACTTAGGAAGGAACAATCAGTTTCACACATACAGAATGGGAAGAGACTGTCTAGGAAGGAGTACGACAGAAAGGGATCTAGGGGTTATAGTGGACCACAAGCTAAATATGAGTCAACAGTGTGATGCTCTTGCAAAAAAAGCAAACCTGATTCTGGGATGTATTAACAGGTGTGTTGTGAGCAAGACACGAGAAGTCATTCTTCCGCTCTACTCTGCTCTGGTTAGGCCTCAGCTGGAGTATTGTGTCCAGTTCTGGGCACCGCATTTTAAAAAAGATGTGGAGAAATTGGAAAGGGTCCAGAGAAGAGCAACAAGAATGATTAAAGGTCTTGAGAACATGACCTATGAAGGAAGGCTGAAAGAATTGGCTTTGTTTAGTTTGGAAAAGAGAAGACTGAGAGGAGACATGATAGCAGTTTTCAGGTATTTAAAAGGGTGTCATAAGGAGGAGGGAGAAAACTTGTTCACCTTAGCCTCTAAGGATAGAACCAGAAGCAATGGGTTTAAAGTGCAGCAAGGGAGGTCTAGGTTGGACATTAGGAAAAAGTTCCTAACTGTCAGGGTGGTTAAACACTGGAATAAATTGCCGAGGGAGGTTGTGGAATCTCCATCTCTTGAGATATTTAAGAGTAGGTTAGATAAATGTCTATCAGGGATGGTATTTGGTCTTATAGACTCATAGACTTTAAGGTCAGAAGGGACCATTATGATCATCTGGTCTGACCCCCTGCATGCTGCAGGCCACAAGACCCTTCCCTGGACTGTGCCGTTGAAGTCCCCAATCCTGTGTTTTAGTGACTTCAATCGGCAGGGACCCTCCTGCTAGTGATCCCTGCCCCATGCTGCGGAGGAAGGCGAAAAACCTCCAGAGGCTCAGCCAATCTACCCTGGAGGAAAATTCCTTCCCGACCCCAAATATGGCGATCAGTAATACCCCGAGCATGTAGGCAAGAGTCTCTAGCCTGACCCTTGTTTGCCATTATGCTATTTACGTACCATTGCTTGGTTTTCCTCGGCTACTATGTTTTACCATTAAACCATTCCCTCCATAAACTTATCCAACTTAATCTTAAAACCAGACAGGTCCGTTGCCCCCACCGTTTCCCTCGGAAGGCCGTTCCAATATTTCACCCCTCTGACGGTCAGAAACCTTCGTCTGATTTCAAGCCTGAACTTCCCCACGGCCAGTTTATATCCATTGGTTCTCGTGTCCACATTAGTACTCAGCTGAAATAATTCCTCTCCCTCCCTTGTATTTATCCCTCTGATATATTTAAAGATAGCAATCATATCCCCCCTCAGCCTTCGTTTTGTCAGACTAAACAACCCGAGCTCCTCTAATCTCTTTTCATACGACAGGTTTTCCATTCCTCTGATCATCCTAGTCGCCCTTCTCTGCACCCGTTCCAATTTGAGTTCATCTTTTTTTAACATGGGAGACCAGAACTACACACAGTACTCCAAATGAGGTCTCACCAGCGCCGTATACAACGGAAGCAGGACCTCCTTATCCCTACTAGATATACCTCGCCTAATACATCCCAAGACCGCATTGGCTTTTTTCACAGCCACGTCACATTGTCGACTCATAGTCATCCTGCGGTCTACAAGGACCCCTAGGTCCTTCTCCTCTTCCGTTACTTCTAACCAATGCGTCCCCATCTTGTAACTAAAATTGTTATTAGTCATCCCCAAGTGCATCACCTTACACTTTTCACTATTAAATTTCATCTTATTTCTGACACTCCAATTCACAAGCTCATTCAAGTCTCCCTGCAGAATATCCCTATCCTCCTCCGAATTTGCAACTCCTCCCACCTTCGTATCATCCGCAAACTTTATCAGCCCACTCTTGCAATCGGTTCCGAGGTCAGTTATAAATAGATTAAATAAAATGGGTCCCAAAACCGAACCTTGAGGCACTCCACTAGTAACCTCCCTCCAACCCGACAGTTCACCCTTTAATACGACCCGCTGCATTCTCCCCATTAACCAATTCTTTATCCACCTCTGGATTTTCATATCGATCCCCATGTTTTCCAGTTTAACCAATAATTCCTCATGGGGTACAGTATCAAACGCTTTACTGAAATCTAGGTATATTAGGTCCACCGCATTTCCCTTATCTAATAAGTCCGTTACATGGTCCTGCCATGCGGGCAGGGGACTGGACTCGATGACCTCTCGAGGTCCCTTCCAGTCCTAGAATCTATGAACGTATGAAAAAAACACTGTTCTCCACCCCCACCCAGGTTGGCCAGGGAGGCGGCTCTAGCAGGGGGGGCAGGAGGGATTCTGGCAGCAGTGAAGTGGGTTGCGGGGAAGTTGATATCTTGACCCAAGTCATCCCAGACACTAATGCTAAGCCACAGGATGGCAGCATCTAGTGTCAGTGGAGTCCAAACACTATTTCAACCCCACAGTTTTCGATGAACTTCCCACAAGGAGAGGTGATGAGCACCCCCAGCAACACACACACACACACACACACACACACACACACACACACACCACTCCTGGTGGTGGGAGGGGAACAGGAGAAAGGACAAAAGAAGTAAGAGATGAAGAGAAAGGAAGGAGGGATGGAGGAAAAGGTAAAACAAAAAGGACAAACCCTAATGTCCCCAGTGATTCTATGGCACAAAATCCAAGGGATGGAATAAAATTCTGCCATCTTAAACTACTGTTTTCCATGCCTAGAATTCAGCTGGCACCACGTGGATCAGACTGAGCAGCTGCCAAAACCTCTTGGAGGCTCTTACCTTCTAAACAGGGACGTCTGTTTTCTAGTAAAATCAGTAAAAGGAAAGGAGACAACTCGAAAGAGGCTCCTGCTCTCACTCAAATACGTGAATCCTAATACTCTCTCAGTCCTCAAGAGAAACCTCGAGAAGGAGACTTGCTGAAGCAAAGCCACAGGGGTCTCTGAGGTTTCCCTGGCCATGCGCCCCTGTACTGCCTCGCTGATGGCAGCATCTCTCTCTGAGGTTACCACCTCCCTAACACCTTTGACCAATATGCTGAGGTCCTGCAAAAGACCTTTGTGATATCACTGCCACCAATCAAACCCTTAAGTGCTAATGTCCTGCTGCTGGCCTGACACTTTGAAGGTTTCAGCTACTCTCTGTGGATCACCCCACTCAATGCCTGTTCATTCTAGGAAGCAAGCCGGCTAGACGGTAAAACATCAGAGGCTGCTCCCAATGCTACACTCAGTGTTTCCAAAATTAGGGGACTTTATGGCCAGAAGAGACCTTTAGAGCATCTCATCTAACCCCTTGCATACCATAGGCTTGCTGTATAGTACAATAGTTACTTTTTGGGCACACACATTCCAGAAAGGCATCTAGTCTTCCTTGAATGACATCAAGAGATGGAGAATCCACCACTTTCCCTTTTAGTGAGTGCCAGGGGGCTCCATTTCCCCTTCCACTAGCTCCCCATTTACAGTGAGCCAGAGCAGTACCTGCAGCAGGGAGCGGGAGTTGCTGATGGCCTCAGAGGCACAGCCCCTGCAGTGTCTCAGGAATCTGGCGCAAGTGCCGGACGATGCGGAGCTGGTGCATCACTTTTGGCCGTGACGTCCTCCTGCTGCAAGGGAACGAGAACCTGTCAGAGACTCAAACGCCCCGAGGAATCAGCGGGAATTAAGGGCACCTGGAACCAGCACTACTTCCACCCATCACCTGCCCACCACTGAGGGATAAATTCACCTCCTGAACCCCAGAATGGAGTCTTCTTGTCCTTTCTAGTAACCTCCAGTGCCAACCCCCCTCCTTGAAGGATGAGCTCCTGCTATCTCCCCCTCAGTGCCCTTGACAGCTGTTCCACCTCCAAACCACAGCTCAAGTTATTAGTACCTTTGGACACAGACTGGCTAACCTAGTGAGGAGGGCTTTAAACTAGGTTCGAACGGGACAGGTGAGCAAAGCCCACAGGTAAGTGGGGAACATGGAGACCGGGGAGATGGGTCAAAAACGAGAGGGAGTGTGGGCTATATTGTCAGAGGGAAAGGAGGGTCAGGACAAAACTGGGAGGAAACATCAAACCAGTATCTTAGATGCCTATATACAAATGCGAGAAGTATGGGGAATAAGCAGGAAGAACTGGAAGTGCTAATAAATAAACACAACTATGACATTGTTGGCATCACTGAAACTTGGTGGGATAATACACATGATTGGAATGTTGGTGTGGATGGGTACAGCTTGCTCAGGAAGGATAGACAGGGGAAAAAGGGAGGAGGTGTTGCCTTGTATATTAAAAATGTACACACTTGGACTGAGGTAGAGATGGACATAGGAGACGGAAGTGTTGAGAGTCTCTGGGTTAGGCTAAAAGGGGTAAAAAACAAGGGAGATGACATGCTAGGAGTCTACTACAGGCCACCTAACCAGGTGGAAGAGGTGGATGAGGCTTTTTTTAAGCAACTAACAAAATCATCCAAAGCCCAAGCTTTGGTGGTGATGGGGGACTTCAACTATCCGGCTATATGTTGGGAAAATAACACAGCGGGGCACAGACTATCCAACAAATTCCTGGACTGCATTGGAGACAACTTTTTATTTCAGAAGGTTGAAAAAGCTACTGGGGGGAAGCTGTTCTAGACTTGATTTTAACAAATAGGGAGGAACTCGTTGAGAATTTGAAAGTAGAAGGCAGCCTGGGTGAAAGTGATCATGAAATCATAGAGTTTGCAATTCTAAGGAAGGGTAGAAGGGAGAACAGCAAAATAGAGACAATGGATTTCAGGAAGGCAGATTTTGGTAAGCTCAGAGAGCTGATAGGTAAGGTCCCATGGGAATCAAGACTGAGGGGAAAAACAACTGAGGAGAGTTGGCAGTTTTTCAAAGGGACACTATTAAGGGCCCAAAAGCAAGCTATTCCGCTGGTTAGGAAAGATAGAAAATGTGGCAAAAGACCACCTTGGCTTAACCATGAGATCTTGCATGATCTAAAAAATAAAAAGGAGTCATATCAAAAATGGCAACTGGGACAGATTACAAAGGATGAATATAGGCAAACAACACAGGAATGCAGGGGCAAGATTAGAAAGGCAAAGGCACAAAATGAGCTCAAACTAGCTACGGGAATAAAGGGAAACAAGAAGACTTTTTATCAATACATTAGAAGCAAGAGGAAGACCAAAGACAGGGTAGGCCCACTGCTTAGTGAAGTGGGAGAAACAGTAACAGGAAACTTGGAAATGGCGGAGATGTTTAATGACTTCTTTGTTTCGGTCTTCACCGAGAAGTCTGAAGGAATGCCTAACATAGTGAATGCTAATGGGAAGGGGGTAGGTTTAGCAGATAAAATAAAAAAAGAACAAGTTAAAAATCACTTAGAAAAGTTAGATGCCTGCAAGTCACCCGGGCCTGATGAAATGCATCCTAGAATACTCAAGGAGCTAATAGAGGAGGTATCTGAGCCTCTAGCTATTATCTTTGGAAAATCATGGGAGACGGGAGAGATTCCAGAAGACTGGAAAAGGGCAAATATAGTGCCCATCTATAAAAAGGGAAATAAAAACAACCCAGGAAACTACAGACCCCAGTGAGTTTAACTTCTGTGCCAGGGAAGATAATGGAGCAAGTAATTAAGGAAATCATCTGCAAACACTTGGAAGGTGGTAAGGTGATAGGGAACAGCCAGCATGGATTTGTGAAGAACAAATCATGTCAGACCAATCTGATAGCTTTCTTTGATAGGAATTCGAGCCTTGTGGATAAGGGTGAGGCTGTGGATGTGGTATACCTAGACTTTAGTAAGGCATTTGATACGGTCTCGCATGATATTCTTATTGATAAACTAGGCAAATACAATTTAGATGGGGCTACTATAAGGTGGGTGCATAACTGGCTGGATAACCGTACTCAGAGAGTTGTTATTAATAGTTCCCAATCCTGCTGGAAAGCCATAACGAGTGGGGTATCGCAGGGGTCTGTTTTGGGACCGGCGCTGTTCAATATCTTCATCAACGACTTAGATATTGGCATAGAAAGTACGCTTATTAAGTTTGCGGATGATACCAAACTGGGAGGGATTGCAACTGCTTTGGAGGACAGGGTCATAATTCAAAATGATCTGGACAAATTGGAGAAATGGTCTGAGTTAAACAGGATGAAGTTTAACAAAGACAAATGCAAAGTGCTCCACTTAGGAAGGAACAATCAGTTTCACACATACAGAATGGGAAGAGACTGTCTAGGAAGGAGTACGGCAGAAAGGGATCTAGGGGTTATAGTGGACCACAAGCTAAATATGAGTCAACAGTGTGATGCTGTTGCAAAAAAAGCAAACCTGATTCTGGGATGTATTAACAGGTCTGTTGTGAGCAAGACACGAGAAGTCATTCTTCCGCTCTACTCTGCTCTGGTTAGGCCTCAGCTGGAGTATTGTGTCCAGTTCTGGGCACCGCATTTTAAAAAAGATGTGGAGAAATTGGAAAGGGTCCAGAGAAGAGCAACAAGAATGATTAAAGGTCTTGAGAACATGACCTATGAAGGAAGGCTGAAAGAATTGGCTTTGTTTAGTTTGGAAAAGAGAAGACTGAGAGGAGACATGATAGCAGTTTTCAGGTATTTAAAAGGGTGTCATAAGGAGGAGGGAGAAAACTTGTTCACCTTAGCCTCTAAGGATAGAACCAGAAGCAATGGGTTTAAAGTGCAGCAAGGGAGGTCTAGGTTGGACATTAGGAAAAAGTTCCTAACTGTCAGGGTGGTTAAACACTGGAATAAATTGCCGAGGGAGGTTGTGGAATCTCCATCTCTTGAGATTTTTAAGAGTAGGTTAGATAAATGTCTATCAGGGATGGTATTTGGTCTTATAGACTCATAGACTTTAAGGTCAGAAGGGACCATTATGATCATCTGGTCTGACCCCCTGCATGCTGCAGGCCACAAGACCCTTCCCTGGACTGTGCCGTTGAAGTCCCCAATCCTGTGTTTTAGTGACTTCAATCGGCAGGGACCCTCCTGCTAGTGATCCCTGCCCCATGCTGCGGAGGAAGGCGAAAAACCTCCAGAGGCTCAGCCAATCTACCCTGGAGGAAAATTCCTTCCCAACCCCAAATATGGCGATCAGTAATACCCCGAGCATGTAGGCAAGAGTCTCTAGCCTGACCCTTGTTTGCCATTATGCTATTTACGTACCATTGCTTGGTTTTCCTCGGCTACTATGTTTTACCATTAAACCATTCCCTCCATAAACTTATCCAACTTAATCTTAAAACCAGACAGGTCCGTTGCTCCCACCGTTTCCCTCGGAAGGCCGTTCCAATATTTCACCCCTCTGACGGTCAGAAACCTTCGTCTGATTTCAAGCCTGAACTTCCCCATGGCCAGTTTATATCCATTGGTTCTCGTGTCCACATTAGTACTCAGCTGAAATAATTCCTCACCCTCCCTTGTATTTATCCCTCAGATATATTTAAAGATAGCAATCATATCCCCCCTCAGCCTTCGTTTTGTCAGACTAAACAACCCGAGCTCCTCTAATCTCTTTTCATACGACAGGTTTTCTAGCAGGGGGGGCAGGAGGGATTCTGGCAGCAGTGAAGTGGGTTGCGGGGAAGTTGAGATCTTGACCCAAGTCATCCCAGACACTAATGCTAAGCCACAGGATGGCAGCATCTAGTGTCAGTGGAGTCCAAACACTATTTCAACCCCACAGTTTTCGATGAACTTCCCACAAGGAGAGGTGATGAGCACCCCCACCAACACACACACACAGACACACACACCACTCCTGGTGGTGGGAGGGGAAGAGGAGAAAGGACAAAACAAGTAAGAGATGAAGAGAAAGGAAGGAGGGATGGAGGAAAAGGTAAAACAAAAAGGACAAACCCTAATGTCCCCAGTGATTCTACGGCACAAAATCCAAGGGATGGAATAAAATTCTGCCATCTTAAACTACTGTTTTCCATGCCTAGAATTCAGCTGGCACCACGTGGATCAGACTGAGCAGCTGCCAAAACCTCTTGGAGGCTCTTACCTTCTAAACAGGGACGTCTGTTTTCTAGTAAAATCAGTAAAAGGAAAGGAGAAAACTCGAAAGAGGCTCCTGCACGCACTCACGTACGTGAACCCTAATACTCTCTCAGTCCTCAAAGAAAGACCCCGAGAAGGAGACTTGCTGAAGCAAAGCCACAGGGTCTCTGAGGTTTCCCTGGCCCTGTGCTCCTGTCCTGCCAGGCTGATGTCAGCATCTCTCTCTGAGGTCACCACCTCCCTAACACATTTGACCAATAAGCTGACATCCTGCAAAAGGCCTTTGTGATGTCACTGCCACACCCAACCAAACCCTGAAGTGCTAATGTCCTGCTGCTGGCCTGACACTTTGAAGGTTTGAGGTTGTCATAACTATAAAGGGAAGGGTAACAGCTGTCCTGTGTACAGTACTAAGAAATCCTCCTGGCCAGAGACTCCAAAATCCTTTTCCCTCTAAAGGGTTAAGAAGCTCAGGTAACCTGGCTGGCATCTGACCTAAAGGACCAATAAGGGGACAAGATACTTTCAAATCTTGGGGAGGGGAAGGCTTTTGTTTGTGTTCTTTGTTTGTGTGGGTGTTCGCCCTCGGGACTGAGAGGGACCAGACATCAATCCAGGTTCTCCACATCTTTCTAAACAAGTCTCTCCTATTTCAAACAAGGCGTGTTAGTTTTCCTTTGTTTTCTCAACTTGTAAATGTACCTTTTCCTAGAGTGTTTATCTTTGTTTGCTGTACTTTGAACCTAAGACTAGAGGGGAGTCCTCTGAGCTCTTTAAGTTTGATTACCCTGTAAGGTTAATTTCCATACTGATTTTACAGAGATGATTTTTACCTTTTTCTTTAATTAAAAGCCTTATTTTTAAGAACCTGATTGATTTTTCCTTGTTTTAAGATCCAAGGAGTTTGGATCTTGATTCACCAGGAGTTGGTGGGAGGAAGGAGGGGAATGGTTAATTTCTCCTTCTTTTAGATCCAAGGGGGTTGGATCTGTATTCACCAGAAGTTGGTGGGAGGAAGGAGGGGGGATGGTTTATTTCTCCTTGTTTTAAGATCCAAGGGGTTTGGATCTGTATTCACCAGGGAATTGGTGAAAGGTTTCTCAAGGCTACCCAGGGGAGGAAATTAGCCTTGGGATGGTGGTTAAGCTTAGAAGTTTTCATGCAGGCCCCTACATTTGTACCCTAAACTTCAAAGTGGGGATACAGCCTTGACACAGGTACTCTCTGTGGATCACCCCACTCAATGCGTCTTCATTCTAGGAAGCAAGCCGGCTAGACAGTAAAACATCACAGGCTGCTCCCAATACTACACTCAGTGTTTCCAAAATTTGTAGACTTTATGGCCACAAGAGACCTTTAGAGCATCTCATCTAAGCACCTGCATATCATAGGCCTCCTGTATAGTACAATAGTTACTTTTTGGGCACACACATTCCAGAAAGGCATCTAGTCTTCATTCAATGACATCAAGAGATGGAGAATCCACCACTTTCCCTTTTAGTGAGTGCCAGGGGGCTCCATTTTCCCTTCCACTAGCACCCCATTTACAGTGAGACAGAGCAGTACCTGCAGCAGGGAGCGGGAGTTGCTGAAGGCCTCAGAGGCGCAGCCCCTGCAGTGTCTCAGGCACCTGGCGCAAGTGGCGGATGATGCGGGTGCATCACTTTGGCCGTGACGTCCTCCTCCTGCAAGGGAACGAGAACCTGTCAGAGACTCAAACGCCCCGAGGAATCAGGGGGAATTAAGGGCACCTGGAACCAGCAGTATTTAAACTGACTACCTGCCCACCACTGAGGGATGAATTCACCTCCTGAACCCCAGAATGGAGTCTTCTTGTCCTTTCTAGTAACCTCCAGTGCCAACCCACCACCTTGTAGGGTGAGCTCCTGCTACCTCCCCCTCAGTACCCTTGACAGCTGTTCTACCTCCAAACCACAGCTCAAGTTATCAGAACCCTCTTCTCCACCCCAACCCAGGTTGCGCAGGGAGGCGGCCCTAGCAGGGGGGGCAGGAGGGATTCTGCCAGCAGTGAAGTGGGTTGCGGGGAAGTTGAGATCTTGCCCCAAGTTGTCCCAGACACTAATGCTAAGCCACAGGATGGCAGCATCTAGTGTCAGTGGAGTCCAAGCACTATTTGAACCTGACAGTTTTGGATCAACTTCCCACAAGGGGAGGTGAAGAGCACCCCCAGCAACACACACACCACTCCTGGAGGTGGGAGGGGAACAAGAGAAAGGACAAAAGAAGTAAGAGATGAAGAGAAAGGAAGGAGGGATGGAGGAAAAGGTAAAACGAAAAGGACAAACCCTAGTGTCCCCAGTGATTCCACGGGACAAAATTCCAGGGAGGGAAGAAAATTCTGCCACCTTAAACTACTGTTTTCCATGCCGAGAATTCAGCTGGCACCAGATGGATCAGACTGAGCAGGTTCCAAAACCTCTTGGAGGCTCTTACCTTCTAATTTTCAAGTAAAATCAGTAAAAGGAAAGGAGAAAACTCGAAAGAGGCTCCTGCTCGCACTCACATACGTCAACCCTAACACTCTCTCAGTCCTCAAAAAGAAACCTCGAGAAGGAGACTTGCTGAAGGAAAGCCACAGGGGTCTCTGAGGTTTCCCTGGTCGTAAGCCCCTGTCCTCCCTGGCTGAAGACAGCATCTCTCTCTGAGGTCACCACCTCCCTAACACCTTTGACCAGTACGCTGAGGTCCTTGAAAAAGCCTTTGTGATATCACTGCCATACCCAACCAAACCCTAAAGTGCTCATGTCCTGCTGCTGGCCTGACACTTTGAAGGTTTGAGCTACGCTCTGTGGATCACACCACAAAATTCGTCTTCATTCTAGGAAGCAAGCTAGCTAGACAGTAAAACATCAGAGGCTGCTCCCAATACTACACTCAGTGTTTCCAAAAGTAGGAGACTTTCTGGCCAGAAGAGACCTTTACAGCATCTCATCTAACCCCCTCCATATCATAGGCTTCCAGTATAGTACAATAGTTACTTTTTGGGCACACACATTCCAGAAAGGCATCTAGTCTTCAATCAATGACATCAAGAGTTGGAGAATCCACCACTTTCCCTTTTAGTGAGTGCCAGGGGGCTCCATTTCCCCTTCCACTAGCTCCCCATTTACAGTGAGCCAGAGCAGTACCTGCAGCCGGGAGAGGGAGTTGCTAAGGCCTCAGAGGAACAGCCCCTGCAGTGTCTCAGGCACATGGCGTAAGTGCCGGATGATGCGGAGCTGGTGCATCCCTTTGGCCGTGACGTCCTCCTCCTGCAAGGGAACGAGAACCTGTCAGAGACTCAAATGCCCCGAGGAATCAGGGGCAATTAAGGACACCTGGAACCAGCAGTATTTACACCCAGCACCTGCCCACCACTGAGGGATGAATTCACCTCCTGAACCCCAGAATGGAGTCGTCTTCTCCTTTCTAGGAATCTCCAGTGCCAACCCCCGTCCTTGTAGGGTGAGCTCCTGCTACCTCCCCCTCAGTGCCCTTGACAGCTGTTCCACCTCCAAACCACAGCTCAAGTTATCAGAACCCTCTTCTCCACCCCCACCCAGGTTGGCCAGGGAGGCGGCTCTAGCAGGGGGGGCAGGTGGGATTCTGGCAGCAGTGAAGTGGGTTGCGGGGAGGTTGAGATCTTGCCCCAAGTCATCCCAGACACTAATGCTAAACCACACGATGGCAGCATCTAGTGTCAGTGGAGTCCAAGCACTATTTCAACCATACAGTTTTGGATCAACTCCCAACAAGGGGAGGTGAAGAGCACCCCCAGCAACACACACACACACACACACACACACACACACACATACCACTCCTGGTAGTGGGAGGGGAACAAGAGAAAGGACAAAAGAAGTAAGAGATAAAGAGAAAGGAAGGAGGGATGGAGGAAAAGGTAAAACGAAAAGGACAAACCCTAATGTCCCCAGTGATTCTACCAGACAATATTAAGGGAGGGATTAAAATTCTGCCACCTTGAACTAGTGTTTTCCATGCCTAGAATTCAGCTGGCACCAGATGGATCAGACTGAGCAGGTTCCAAAACCTCTTGGAGGCTCTTACTTTCTAAACAGGGATGTCTGTTTTCTAGTAAAATCAGTAAAAGGAGAAACTCGAAAGAGGTTCCTCCTCGCGCTCACATACTTGAACCCTAATACTCTCTGAGTCCTAAAAAGGGAGACCTCGAGAAGGAGACTTGCTAAAGCAAAGCCAAAGGGGTCTCTGAGGTTTCCCTGGCCCTGCGCTCCTGTCCTGCCTGGCTGATGTCAGCATCTCTCTCTCAGGTAACCACCTCCCTAACACCTTTGACCCATAGGCTGAGGTCCAGGATAAGGCCTTTGTGATATCACTGCCACACGCAACCAAACCCTAAAGTGCTAATGTCCTGCTGCTGGCCTGACACTTTGAAGGTTTCAGCTACTCTCTGTGGATCACCCCACTCGATGCGTCTTCATTCTAGGAAGCAAGCCGGCTAGACAGTAAAGCATCAGAGGCTGCTCCCAATGCTACACTCAGTGTTTCCAAAATTACTACACTTTATGGCCAGAAGAGACCTTTAGAACATCTCATCTAACCCCCTGCATATCATAGGCTTCCTGTATAGTACAATAGGTACTTTTTGGGCACACACATTCCAGAAAGGCATCTAGTCTTCATGAAATGACATCAAGAGATGGAGAATCCACCACTTTCCCTTTTACTGAGTGCCAGGGGGCTCCATTTCCCCTTCCACTAGCACCCCATTTACAGTGAGCCAGAGCAGTACCTGCAGCAGGGAGCGGGAGTTGCTGATGGCCTCAGTGGCACAGCCCCTGCAGTGTCTAAGGCACCTGGCACAAGTGCCGGATGATGCGGAGCTGGTGCATCACTCTGGCCATGACGTCCTCCTGCTGCAAGGGAACGAGAACCTGTCAAAGACTCAAACGCCCCGAGGAATCAGGGGGAATTAAGGGCACCTGGAACCAGCAGTATTTAAACTGACTACCTGCCCACCACTGAGGGATGAATTCACCTCCTGAACCCCAGAATGGAGTCTTCTTGTCCTTTCTAGTAACCTCCAGTGCCAACCCACCACCTTGTAGGGTGAGCTCCTGCTACCTCCCCCTCAGTACCCTTGACAGCTGTTCTACCTCCAAACCACAGCTCAAGTTATCAGAACCCTCTTCTCCACCCCCACCCAGGTTGGCCAGGGAGGCGGCTCTAGCAGGGGGGGCAGGAGGGATTCTGCCAGCAGTGAAGTGGGTTGCGGGGAGGTTGAGATCTTGCCCCAATCATCCCAGACACTAATGCTAAGCCACAGGATGGCAGCATCTAGTGTCATTGGAGTTCAAGCACTATTTCAACCCCACAGTTTTGGATCAACTTCCCACAAGGGGAGGTGAAGAGCACCCCCAGCAACACACACACACACACACACACCACTCCTGGTGGTGGCAGGTGAACAGGAGAAAGGACAAAAGAAGTAAGAGATGAAGAGAAAGGAAGGAGGGATGGAGGAAAAGGTAAAACGAAAATGACAAACACTAATGTCCCCTGTGATTCTACGGGACAAAATCCCACAGAGGGAATAAAATTCTGCCACCTTAACCTAGTGTTTTCCATGCCTAGAATTCAGCTGGCACCAGATGGATCAGACTGAGCAGGTTCCAAAAAGCTCTTGGAGGCTCTTACCTTCTAAATAGGGACGTCTGTTTTCTAGTAAAATCCGTCAAAGGAAAGGAGAAAACTCCAAAGAGGCTCCTGCTCGCACTCACACATGTGAACACTAATACTCTCTCAGTCCTCAAAGAGAGACCTCGAGAAGGAGACTTGCTGAAGCAATAACAGACACTTGGTGGGATAACTCACATGACTGGAGTACTGTCATGGATGGATATAAACTGTTCAGGAAGGACAGGCAGGGCAGAAAAGGTGGGGGAGTTGCATTGTATGTAAGAGAGGAGTATGAGTGCTCAGAGGTCCGGTATGAAACTGTAGAAAAACCTGAGAGTCTCTGGATAAAGTTGAGAAGTGTGAGCAACAAGGGGGATGTCACGGTTGGAGTCTGGTATAGACCACCAGACCAGGGGGATGAGGTGGACGAGGCTTTCTTCTGGCAACTAGCAGAAGTTGCTAGATCGCAGGCCCTGGTTCTCATGGGAGACTTTAATCACCCTGATATCTGCTAGGAGAGCAATACAGCGGTGCACAGACAATCCAGGAAGTTTTTGGAAAGTGTAGGGCACAATTTCCTGGTGCAAGTGCTGGAGGAACCAACTAGGGGCAGAGCTTTTCTCGACCTGCTGCTCACAAACAGGGAAGAATTAGTAGGGGAAGCAAAAGTGGATGGGAACCTGGGAGGCAGTGACCATGAGATGGTCGAGTTCAGGATCCTGACACAAGGAAGAAAGGAGAGCAGCAGAATACGGACCCTGGACTTCAGAAAAGCAGACTTTGACTCCCTCAGGGAACAGATGGGCAGGATCCCCTGGGAGAATAACATGAAGGGCAAAGGGGTCCAGGAGAGCTGGCTGTATTTTAAAGAATCCTTATTGCGGTTGCAGGAACAAACCATCCCGATGTGTAGAAAGAATAGTAAATATGGCAGGCGACCAGCTTGGCTAAACAGTGAAATCCTTGCTGATCTTAAACGCAAAAAAGAAGCTTACAAGAAGTGGAAGATTGGACAAATGACCAGGGAGGAGTATAAAAATATTGCTCAGGCATGCAGGAGTGAAATCAGGAAGGCCAAATCACACTTGGAGTTGCAGCTAGCAAGAGATGTTAAGAGTAACAAGAAGGGTTTCTTCAGGTATGTTAGCAACAAGAAGAAAGTCAAGGAAAGTGTGGGCCCCTTACTGAATGAGGGAGGCAGCCTAGTGACTGAGGATGTGGAAAAAGCTAATGTACTCAATGCTTTTTTTGCCTCTGTCTTCACGAACAAGGTCAGCTCCCAGACTGCTGCACTGGGCAGCACAATATGGGGAGAAGGTGACCAGCCCTCTGTGGAGAAAGAAGTGGTTCGGGACTATTTAGAAAAACTGGACGTGCACAACTCCATGGGGCTGGATGCGCTGCATCCGAGGGTGCTAAAGGACTTGGCGGATGAGATTGCACAGCCATTAGCCATTATTTTTGAAAACTCATGGCGATCGAGGGAGGTCCCGGATGACTGGAAAAAGGCTAATGTAGTGCCCATCTTTAAAAAAGGGAAGGAGGAGGATCCGGGGAACTACAGGCCAGTCAGCCTCACCTCAGTCCCTGGAAAAATCATGGAGCAGGTCCTCAAGGAATCAATTATGAAACACTTAGAGGAGAGGAAAGTGATCAGGAACAGTCAGCATGGATTCACCAAGGGGAAGTCGTGCCTGACTAACCTAATTGCCTTCTATGATGAGATAACTGGCTCTGTGGATGAGGGGAAAGCAGTGGATGTGTTATTCCTTGACTTTAGCAAAGCTTTTGATACGCTCTCCCACAGTATTCTTGCCACCAAGTTAAAGAAGTATGGGATGGATGGATGAATGGACTGTAAGGTGGATAGAAAGCTGGCTGGATCGTCGGGCTCAACGGGTAGTGATCAATGGCTCCATGTCTAGTTGGCAGCCGGTTTCAAGCGGAGTAGTGCCCCAAGGGTCGGTCCTGGGGCCGGTTTTGTTTAATATCTTTATTAATGATCTGGAGGATGGTGTGGACTGCACTCTCAGCAAGTTTGCAGATGACACTAAACTAGGAGGCGTGGTAGATACGCTAGAGGGTAGGGATCGGATACAGAGGGACCTAGACAAATTAGAGGATTGGGCAGAAAAAAACCTGATGAAGTTCAACAAGGACAAGTGCAGAGTCCTGCACTTAGGACGGAAGAATCCCATGCACTGCTACAGACTAGGGACCGAATGGCTAGGTAGCAGTTCTGCAGAAAAGGACCTAGGGGTCACAGTGGACGAGAAGCTGGATATGAGTCAACAGTGTGCTCTTGTTGCCAAGAAGGCTAACGGCATTTTGGGCTGTATAAGTAGGGGCATTGCCAGCAGATCGAGGAACGTGATCGTTCCCCTTTATTCGACATTGGTGAGGCCTCATCTGGAATACTGTGTCCAGTTTTGGGCCTGTGGAAGCAGAGAAAGAGCTCACAGGAAGGGGATGCAATGCATGACAGTTCGTTAGCAAGAGTTAGGCTAACTGTAACCCTAATAACGCGAGATTTGTAGAAGCGAGGAATGTGTGAGGCGGGTGAGAAAGAACTGTGTAAGAAGTCATTATGACCTGGTATAGATAAGGTGTAGAAGACCTTGTGTAGATAAGGTATAGAAAATATTGTATGTTGGCAAGAGTCAAAACAAGTGAAGAAATGAGATATCAAGATGGCCTATGTATAAACAAAACGCAGCTGTCCCTCGTTATTTCTGTAATGAAAGGTATAAATGCTTGCTGTAATTAGTTACCTGGGAGAGACCTGCTTAGCTCTCTCCCTCTGGGCAATTGTGAGCGTTAATAAAGCATCTGACTTGCTGTACCTAAACAAATAGTGAGAACTCTGTTTTTCTCCGACAGGCCCCACACTACAAGAAGGATGTGGAAAAATTGGAAAGAGTCCAGTGGAGAGCAACAAAAATGATTAGGGGTCTGGAGCACATGACTTATGAGGAGAGGCTGAGGGAACTGGGATTGTTTAGTCTCCAGAAGAGAAGAATGAGGGGGGATTTGATAGCAGCCTTCAACTACGTGAAGGGGGGTTCCAAAGAGGATGGAGCTCGGTTGTTCTCAGTGGTGGCAGATGACAGAACAAGGAGCAATGGTCTCAAGTTGCAGTGGGGGAGGTCCAGGTTGGATATTAGGAAACACTATTTCACTAGGAGGGTGGTGAAGCACTGGAATGCGTTAACTAGGGAGGTGGTGGAGTCTCCTTCCTTGGAGGTTTTTAAGGCCCGGCTTGACAAAGCCCTGGCTGGGATGATTTAGTTGGGAATTGGTCCTGCTTTGAGGACGGGGTTGGAGTAGATGACCTCTTGAGGTCCCTTCCAACCCTGATATTCTATGATTCTATGAAAGTCACAGGGGTCTCTGAGGTTTCCCTGGCCCTAAGCCCCTGTCCTGCCTGGCTGATGTCAGCATCTCTCTCTGAGGTTACCACCTCCCTAACACCTTTGACCAATAGGCTGAGGTCCTGAAAAGGCCTTTGTGATGTCACTGCCACACCCACCCATCCCCGGAAGTGCTAATGTCCTGCTGCTGGCCTGACACTTTGAAGGTTTGAGCTGCTCTGTGTGGATCACCCCACTCAATGCGTCTTCATTCTAGGAAGCAAGCCGGCTAGACAGTAAAACATCAGAGGCTGCTCCCAATACTACACTCAGTGTTTCCAAAATTAGTAGACTTTATGGCCACAAGAGACCTTTAGAGCATCTAATCTAAGCCCCTGCATATCATAGGCTTCCTGTATAGTACAATAGTTACTCTTTGGGCACACACATTCCAGAAAGGCATCTAGTCTTCATTCAATGACATCAAGAGATGGAGAATCCACCACTTTCCCTTTTAGTGAGTGCCAGGGGGTTCCATTTCCCCTTCCACTAGCACCCCATTTACAGTGAGCCAGAGTAGTACCTGCAGCAGGGAGTGGGAGTTGCTGATGTCCACAGAGGCACAGCCCTTGCAGTGTCAACTTCCCACAAGGGGAGGTGAAGAGCACCCCCAGCAACACACACACACACACACACCACTCCTGGTGGTGGGAGGGGAACAAGAGAAAGCAAGGAGGGATGGAGGAAAAGGTAAAACGAAAAGGACAAACCCTAATGTCCCCAGTGATTCTACGGCACAAAATCCCAGGTGGGCTATAAAATTCTGCCACCTTGAACTAGTGTTTTCCATGCCTAGAATTCAGCTGGCACCAGATGGATCAGACTGCAGACTGAGCAGGTTAAAAACCTCTCCAAGGTTCTTACCTTCTCAACAGGCACGTCTGTTTTCTAGTAAAATCAATAAAAGGAGAAACTCGAAAGAGGTTCCTCCTCGCACTCACATACTTGAACCCTAATACTCTCTGAGTCCTAAAAAGGGAGACCTCGAGAAGGAGACTTGCTAAAGCAAAGCCAAAGGGGTCTCTGAGGTTTCCCTGGCCCTGCGCTCCTGTCCTGCCTGGCTGATGTCAGCATCTCTCTCTCAGATAACTACCTCCCTAACACCTTTGACCCATAGGCTGAGGTCCAGGATAAGGCCTTTGTGATATCACTGCCACACCCAACCAAACCCTAAAGTGCTAATGTCCTGCTACTGGCCTGACACTTTGAAGGTTTGAGCTACTCTCTGTGGATCACCCCACTCAATGCATCCTCATTCTAGGAAGCAAGCGGGCTAGACAGTAAAACATCAGAGGCTGCACCCAATGCTACACTCAGTGTTTCCAAAATTAGTAGACTTTATGGTCAGAAGAGACCTTTAGAGCATCTAATCTAACCCGCTGCATATCATAGGCCTCCTGTATAGTACAATAGTTACTCTTTGGGCACACACATTCCAGAAAGGCATCTAGTCTTCATTCAATGACATCAAGAGATGGAGAATCCACCACTTTCCCTTTTAGTGAGGGCCAGGGGGCTCCATTTCCCCTTCCACTAGCTCCCCATTTACAGTGAGCCAGAGCAGTACCTGCAGCAGGGAGCGGGAGTTGCTGAAGGCCTCAGAGGAACAGCCCCTGCAGTGTCTCAGGCACCTGGCGCAAGTGCCGGATGATGCGGAGCTGGTGCATCACTTTGGCCGTGACGTCCTCCTGCTGCAAGGGAACGAGAACCTGTCAGAGACTCAAAGGTCCCGAGGAATCAGGGGGAATTAAGGGCACCTGGAACCAGCAGTATTTCCACCCACCACCTGCCCACCGCTGAGGGATGAATTCACCTCCTGAACCCCAGAATGGAGTCTTCTTGTCCTTTCTAGTATCCTCCAGTGCCAACCCCCCTCCTTGTAGGATTAGCTCCTGCTACCTCCCCCTCAGTGTTCTTCACAGCTGTTCCACCTCCAAACCAAACCTCAAGTTATCAGAACCCTCTTCTGCACCCCCAACCAGGTTGGGCATCGAGGCGGCTCTAGCGGGGGGGCAGGAGGGATTCTGCCAGAAGTGAAGTGGGTTGAGGGGAGGTTGAGATCTTGCCCCAAGTCATCCCAGACACTAATGCTAAGCCACAGGATGGCAGCATCTAGTGTCAGTGGAGTCCAAGCACTATTTCAACCATACAGTTTTGGATGAACTCCCCACAAGGGGAGGTGAAGAGCACCCCCAGCAACACACACACACACACACACACACACACACACACACACACACACACACACACACACACACACACACACACACACACACACACACACACACACACACACACACACACACACACACACACACACACACCACTCCTGGTGGTGAAAGGGGAACAGGAGAAAGGACAAAAGAAGTAAGAGATGAAGAGAAAGGAAGGAGGGATGGAGGAAAAGGTAAAACGAAAAGGACAAACCCTAATGTCCCCAGTGATTCTACGGGACAAAATCCCAGGGAGGGAATAAAATTCTGCCATCTTAAACTACTGTTTTCCATGCCTAGAATTCAGCTGGCACCAGATGGATCAGACTGAGCAGGTTCCAAAACCTCTTGGAGGCTCTTACCTTCTAAATAGGGACGTCTGTTTTCTAGTAAAATCCGTCAAAAGGAAAGGAGAAAACTCGAAAAAGGCTCCTGCTCACACTCACATACGTCAACCCTAACACTCTCTCAGTCCTCAAAGAGAGACCTCGAGAAGGAGACTTGCTGAAGCAAAGCCACAGGGGTCTCTGAGGTTTCCCTGGCCCTGTGCTCCTGTCCTGCCAGGCTGATGTCAGCATCTCTCTCGGAGGTCACCACCTCCCTAACACCTTTGACCAATAGGCTGACGTCCTGCAAAAGGCCTTTGTGATATCACTGCCACAACCACCCTTCCCCGGAAGTGCTAATGTCCTGTTGCTGGGCTGACACTTTGAAGGTTTGAGCTACTCTCTGTGGATCACCCCACTCAATGCCTGTTCATTCTAGGAAGCAAGCCGGCTAGACGGTAAAACATCAGAGGCTGCTCCCAATGCTACACTCAGTGTTTCCAAAATTAGTAGACTTTATGGTCAGAAGAGACCTTTAGAGAACCTGTCAGAGACTCAAACGCGCCGAGGAATCAGGGGGAATTAAGGGCACCTGGAACCAGCAATATTTAAACTGACTACCTGCCCACCACTGAGGGATGAATTCACCTCCTGAACCCCAGAATGGAGTCTTCTTGTCCTTTCTAGTAACCTCCAGTGCCAACCCACCACCTTGTAGGGTGAGCTCCTGCTACCTCCCCCTCAGTACCCTTGACAGCTGTTCTACCTCCAAACCACAGCTCAAGTTATCAGAACCCTCTTCTCCACCCCAACCCAGGTTGCGCAGGGAGGCGGCCCTAGCAGGGGGGGCAGGAGGGATTCTGCCAGCAGTGAAGTGGGTTGCGGGGAAGTTGAGATCTTGTCCCAAGTTGTCCCAGACACTAATGCTAAGCCACAGGATAGCAGCATCTAGTGTCAGTGGAGTCCAAGCACTATTTGAACCCAACAGTTTTGGATCAACTTCCCACAAGGGGAGGTGAAGAGCACCCCCAGCAACACACACACCACTCCTGGAGGTGGGAGGGGAACAAGAGAAAGGACAAAAGAAGTAAGAGATGAAGAGAAAGGAAGGAGGGATGGAGGAAAAGGTAAAACGAAAAGGACAAACCCTAGTGTCCCCAGTGATTCTACGGGACAAAATTCCAGGGAGGGAATAAAATTCTGCCACCTTAAACTACTGTTTTCCATGCCGAGAATTCAGCTGGCACCAGATGGATCAGACTGAGCAGGTTCCAAAACCTCTTGGAGGCTCTTACCTTCTAATTTTCAAGTAAAATCAGTAAAAGGAAAGGAGAAAACTCGAAAGAGGCTCCTGCTCGCACTCACATACGTCAACCCTAACACTCTCTCAGTCCTCAAAAAGAAACCTCGAGAAGGAGACTTGCTGAAGCAAAGCCACAGTGGTCTCTGAGGTTTCCCTGGTCGTAAGCCCCTGTCCTCCCTGGCTGAAGACAGCATCTCTCTCTGAGGTCACCACCTCCCTAACACCTTTGACCAGTACGCTGAGGTCCTTGAAAAAGCCTTTGTGATATCACTGCCATACCCAACCAAACCCTAAAGTGCTCATGTCCTGCTGCTGGCCTGACACTTTGAAGGTTTGAGCTACGCTCTGTGGATCACACCACAAAATTCGTCTTCATTCTAGGAAGCAAGCTAGCTAGACAGTAAAACATCAGAGGCTGCTCCCAATACTACACTCAGTGTTTCCAAAAGTAGGAGACTTTCTGGCCAGAAGAGACCTTTACAGCATCTCATCTAACCCCCTCCATATCATAGGCTTCCAGTATAGTACAATAGTTACTTTTTGGGCACACACATTCCAGAAAGGCATCTAGTCTTCATTCAATGACATCAAGAGATGGAGAATCCACCACTTTCCCTTTTAGTGAGTGCCAGGGGGCTCCATTTCGCCTTCCACTAGCTCGCCATTTACAGGGAGACAGAGCAGTACCTGCAGCAGGGAGCAGGAGATGCTGAAGGCATCAGAGGCGCAGCCCCTGCAGTGTCTCAGGCACCTGGCGCAAGTGGCGGATAATGCGGGTGCATCACTTTGGCCGTGACGTCCTCCTCCTGCAAGGGAACGAGAACCTGTCAGAGACTGAAATGCCCCGAGGAATCAGGGGGAATTAAGGGCACCTGGAACCAGCAGTATTTCCACTCAGCACCTGCCCACCACTGAGGGATGAATTCACCTCCTGAACCCCAGAATGGAGTCTTCTTGTCCTTTCTAGTAACCTCCAGTGCCAACCCCCCTCCTTGAAGGATGAGCTCCTGCTTCCTCCCACTCAGTGTTCTTGACAGCTGTTCCACCTCCAAACCAAACCTCAAATTATCAGAACCCTCTTGTCCACCCCCAACCAGGTTGGGCATGGAGGCGGCTCTAGCGGGGGGGGCGGAAGGAATTCTGCCAGAAGTGAAGAGGTTGAGGGGAGGTTGAGATCTTGCCCCAAGTCATCCCAGACACTAATGCTAAGCCACAGGATGGCAGCATCTTGTGTCAGTGGAGTCCAAGCACTATTTCAACCCCACAGTTTTAGAGGAACTTCCCACAAGGAGAGGTGAAGAGAACCCCCAGCAATACACACACAGACACACAAACACACACCACTCCTGGTGGTGGGAGGGGAACAAGAGAAAGGACAAAAGAAGTAAGAGATGAAGAAAAAGGAAGGAGGGATGGAGGAAAAGGTAAAATGAAAAGGACAAACCCTAATATCCCTAGTGATTCTACGGGATAAAATACAAGGGACGGAATAAAATTCTGCCACCTTGAACTAGTGTTTCCCATGCCTAGAATTCAGCTGGCAACAGATGGATCAGACTGCAGACTGAGCAGGTTAAAAACCTCTCCAAGGTTCTTACCTTCTCAACAGGCACGTCTGTTTTCTAGTAAAATCAATAAAAGGAGAAACTCGAAAGAGGTTCCTCCTCGCACTCACATACTTGAACCCTAATACTCTCTGAGTCCTAAAAAGGGAGACCTCGAGAAGGAGACTTGCTAAAGCAAAGCCAAAGGGGTCTCTGAGGTTTCCCTGGTCCTGCGCTCCTGTCCTGCCTGGCTGATGTCAGCATCTCTCTCTCAGGTAACCACCTCCCTAACACCTTTGACCCATAGGCTGAGGTCCAGGATAAGGCCTTTGTGATATCACTGCCACACCGAACCAAACCCTAAGGTGCTAATGTCCTGCTACTGGCCTGACACTTTGAAGGTTTGAGCTACTCTCTGTGGATCACCCCACTCAATGCATCCTCATTCTAGGAAGCAAGCGGGCTAGACAGTAAAACATCAGAGGCTGCTCCCAATACTACACTCAGTGTTTCCAAAATTTGTAGACTTTATGGCCACAAGAGACCTTTAGAGCATCTCATCTAAGCCCCTGCATATCATAGGCCTCCTGTATAGTACAATAGTTACTCTTTGGGCACACACATTCCAGAAAGGCATCTAGTCTTCATTCAATGACATCAAGAGATGGAGAATCCACCACTTTCCCTTTTAGTGAGTGCTAGGGGGCTCCATTTCCCCTTCCACTAGCTCCCCATTTACAGGGAGACAGAGCAGTACCTGCAGCAGGGAGCGGGAGTTGCTGAAGGCCTCAGAGGCGCAGCCCCTGCAGTGTCTCAGGCACCTGGCGCAAGTGGCGGATAATGCGGGTGCATCACTTTGGCCGTGACGTCCTCCTCCTGCAAGGGAACGAGAACCTGTCAGAGACTGAAACGCCCCGAGGAATCAGGGGGAATTAAGGGCACCTGGAACCAGCAGTATTTAGACTGACTACCTGCCCACCACTGAGGGATGAATTCACCTCCTGAACCCCAGAATGGAGTCTTCTTGTCCTTTCTAGTATCCTCCAGTGCCAACCCCCCTCCTTGTAGGATTAGCTCCTGCTACCTCCCCCTCAGTGTTCTTCACAGCTGTTCCACCTCCAAACCAAACCTCAAGTTATCAGAACCCTCTTCTGCACCCCCAACCAGGTTGGGCATCGAGGCGGCTCTAGCGGGGGGGCAGGAGGGATTCTGCCAGAAGTGAAGTGGGTTGAGGGGAGGTTGAGATCTTGCCCCAAGTCATCCCAGACACTAATGCTAAGCCACAGGATGGCAGCATCTAGTGTCAGTGGAGTCCAAGCACTATTTCAACCATACAGTTTTGGATGAACTCCCCACAAGGGGAGGTGAAGAGCACCCCCAGCAACACACACACAAACACACACACACACACACCACTCCTGGTGGTGAAAGGGGAACAGGAGAAAGGACAAAAGAAGTAAGAGATGAAGAGAAAGGAAGGAGGGATGGAGGAAAAGGTAAAACGAAAAGGACAAACCCTAATGTCCCCAGTGGTTCTACGGGACAAAATCCCAGGGAGGGAATAAAATTCTGCCATCTTAAACTACTGTTTTCCATGCCTAGAATTCAGCTGGCACCAGATGGATCAGACTGAGCAGGTTCCAAAACCTCTTGGAGGCTCTTACCTTCTAAATAGGGACGTCTGTTTTCTAGTAAAATCCGTCAAAAGGAAAGGAGAAAACTCGAAAGAGGCTCCTGCTCACACTCACATACGTCAACCCTAACACTCTCTCAGTCCTCAAAGAGAGACCTCGAGAAGGAGACTTGCTGAAGCAAAGCCACAGGGGTCTCTGAGGTTTCCCTGGCCCTGTGCTCCTGTCCTGCCAGGCTGATGTCAGCATCTCTCTCGGAGGTCACCACCTCCCTAACACCTTTGACCAATAGGCTGACGTCCTGCAAAAGGCCTTTGTGATAACACTGCCACACCCACCCTTCCCCGGAAGTGCTAATGTCCTGTTGCTGGGCTGACACTTTGAAGGTTTCAGCTACTCTCTGTGGATCACCCCACTCAATGCCTGTTCATTCTAGGAAGCAAGCCGGCTAGACGGTAAAACATCAGAGGCTGCTCCCAATGCTACACTCAGTGTTTCCAAAATTAGGGGACTTTATGGCCAGAAGAGACCTTTAGAGCATCTCATCTAACCCCTTGCATACCATAGGCTTGCTGTATAGTACAATAGTTACTTTTTGGGCACACACATTGCAGAAAGGCATCTAGTCTTCCTTCAATGACATCAAGAGATGTAGAATCCACCACTTTCCCTTTTAGTGAGTGCCAGGGGGCTCCATTTCCCCTTTCACTAGCTCCCCATTTACAGTGAGCCAGAGCAGTACCTGCAGCAGGGAGCGGGAGTTGCTGATGGCCTCAGAGGCACAGCCCCTGCAGTGTCTCAGGAATCTGGCGCAAGTGCCGGATGATGCGGAGCTGGTGCATCACTTTTGGCCGTGACGTCCTCCTGCTGCAAGGGAAGGAGAACCTGTCAGAGACTCAAACGCCCCGAGAAATCAGCGGGAATTAAGGGCACCTGGAACCAGCACTACTTCCACCCATCGCCTGCCCACCACTGAGGGATAAATTCACCTCCTGAACCCCAGAATGGAGTCTTCTTGTCCTTTCTAGTAACCTCCAGTGCCAACCCCCCTCCTTGAAGGATGAGCTCCTGCTATCTCCCCCTCAGTGCCCTTGACAGCTGTTCCACCTCCAAACCACAGCTCAAGTTATTAGTACCTTTGGACACAGACTGGCTAACCTAGTGAGGAGGGCTTTAAACTAGGTTCGACGGGGACAGGTGAGCAAAGCCCACAGGTAAGTGGGGAACATGGAGACCGGGGAGATGGGTCAAAAACGAGAGGGAGTGTGGGCTATATTGTCAGAGGGAAAGGAGGGTCAGGACAAAACTGGGAGGAAAGATCAAACCAGTATCTTAGAGCAAGTAATTAAGGAAATCATCTGCAAACACTTGGAAGGTGGTAAGGTGATAGGGAACAGCCGGCATGGATTTGTGAAGAACAAATCATGTCAAACCAATCTGATAGCTTTCTTTGATAGGATAACGAGCCTTGTGGATAAGGGTGAGGCTGTGGATGTGGTATACCTAGACTTTAGTAAGGCATTTGATACGGTCTCGCATGATATTCTTATTGATAAACTAGGCAAATACAATTTAGATGGGGCTACTATAAGGTGGGTGCATAACTGGCTGGATAACTGTACTCAGAGAGTTGTTATTAATAGTTCCCAATCCTGCTGGAAAGCCATAACGAGTGGGGTATCGCAGGGGTCTGTTTTGGGACCGGCGCTGTTCAATATCTTCATCAACGACTTAGATATTGGCATAGAAAGTACGCTTATTAAGTTTGCGGATGATACCAAACTGGGAGGGATTGCAACTGCTTTGGAGGACAGGGTCATAATTCAAAATGATCTGGACAAATTGGAGAAATGGTCTGAGTTAAACAGGATGAAGTTTAACAAAGACAAATGCAAAGTGCTCCACTTAGGAAGGAACAATCAGTTTCACACATACAGAATGGGAAGAGACTGTCTAGGAAGGAGTACGGCAGAAAGGGATCTAGGGGTTATAGTGGACCACAAGCTAAATATGAGTCAACAGTGTGATGCTGTTGCAAAAAAAGCAAACCTGATTCTGGGATGTATTAACAGGTGTGTTGTGAGCAAGACACGAGAAGTCATTCTTCCGCTCTACTCTGCTCTGGTTAGGCCTCAGCTGGAGTATTGTGTCCAGTTCTGGGCACCGCATTTTAAAAAAGATGTGGAGAAATTGGAAAGGGTCCAGAGAAGAGCAACAAGAATGATTAAAGGTCTTGAGAACATGACCTATGAAGGAAGGCTGAAAGAATTGGCTTTGTTTAGTTTGGAAAAGAGAAGACTGAGAGGAGACATGATAGCAGTTTTCAGGTATTTAAAAGGGTGTCATAAGGAGGAGGGAGAAAACTTGTTCACCTTAGCCTCTAAGGATAGAACCAGAAGCAATGGGTTTAAAGTGCAGCAAGGGAGGTCTAGGTTGGACATTAGGAAAAAGTTCCTAACTGTCAGGGTGGTTAAACACTGGAATAAATTGCCGAGGGAGGTTGTGGAATCTCCATCTCTTGAGATATTTAAGAGTAGGTTATATAAATGTCTATCAGGGATGGTATTTGGTCTCATAGACTCATAGACTTTAAGGTCAGAAGGGACCATTATGATCATCTGGTCTGACCCCCTGCATTCTGCAGGCCACAAGACCCTTCCCTGGACTGTGCCGTTGAAGTCCCCAATCCTGTGTTTTAGTGACTTCAATCGGCAGGGACCCTCCTGCTAGTGATCCCTGCCCCATGCTGCGGAGGAAGGCGAAAAACCTCCAGAGGCTCAGCCAATCTACCCTGGAGGAAAATTCCTTCCCGACCCCAAATATGGCGATCAGTAAGACCCCGAGCATGTAGGCAAGAGTCTCTAGCCTGACCCTTGTTTGCCATTATGCTATTTACGTACCATTGCTTGGTTTTCCTCGGCTACTATGTTTTACCATTAAACCATTCCCTCCATAAACTTATCCAACTTAATCTTAAAACCAGACAGGTCCGTTGCCCCCACCGTTTCCCTCGGAAGGCCGTTCCAATATTTCACCCCTCTGACGGTCAGAAACCTTCGTCTGATTTCAAGCCTGAACTTCCCCACGGCCAGTTTATATCCATTGGTTCTCGTGTCCACATTAGTACTCAGCTGAAATAATTCCTCTCCCTCCCTTGTATTTATCCCTCTGATATATTTAAAGATAGCAATCATATCCCCCCTCAGCCTTCGTTTTGTCAGACTAAACAACCCGAGCTCCTCTAATCTCTTTTCATACGACAGGTTTTCCATTCCTCTGATCATCCTAGTCGCCCTTCTCTGCACCCGTTCCAATTTGAGTTCATCTTTTTTAAACATGGGAGACCAGAACTACACACAGTACTCCAAATGAGGTCTCACCAGCGCCGTATACAACGGAAGCAGGACCTCCTTATCCCTACTAGATATACCTCGCCTAATACATCCCAAGACCGCATTGGCTTTTTTCACAGCCACGTCACATTGTCGACTCATAGTCATCCTGCGCTCTACAAGGACCCCTAGGTCCTTCTCCTCTTCCGTTACTTCTAACCAATGCGTCCCCATCTTGTAACTAAAATTGTTATTAGTCATCCCCAAGTGCATCACCTTACACTTTTCACTATTAAATTTCATCTTATTTCTGACACTCCAATTCACAAGCTCATTCAAGTCTCCCTGCAGAATATCCCTATCCTCCTCCGAATTTGCAACTCCTCCCACCTTCGTATCATCCGCAAACTTTATCAGCCCACTCTTGCAATCGGTTCCGAGGTCAGTTATAAATAGATTAAATAAAATGGGTCCCAAAACCGAACCTTGAGGCACTCCACTAGTAACCTCCCTCCAACCCGACAGTTCACCCTTTAATACGACCCGCTGCATTCTCCCCATTAACCAATTCTTTATCCACCTCTGGATTTTCATATCGATCCCCATGTTTTCCAGTTTAACCAATAATTCCTCATGGGGTACAGTATCAAACGCTTTACTGAAATCCAGGTATATTAGGTCCACCGCATTTCCCTTATCTAATAAGTCCGTTACATGGTCCTGCCATGCGGGCAGGGGACTGGACTCGATGACCTCTCGAGGTCCCTTCCAGTCCTAGAATCTATGAACGTATGAAAAAAACACTGTTCTCCACCCCCACCCAGGTTGGCCAGGGAGGCGGCTCTAGCAGGGGGGGCAGGAGGGATTCTGGCAGCAGTGAAGTGGGTTGCGGGGAAGTTGAGATCTTGACCCAAGTCATCCCAGACACTAATGCTAAGCCACAGGATGGCAGCATCTAGTGTCAGTGGAGTCCAAACGCTATTTCAACCCCACAGTTTTCGATGAACTTCCCACAAGGAGAGGTGATGAGCACCCCCAGCAACACACACACACACACACACACACACACACACACCACTCCTTGTGGTGGGAGGGGAAGAGGAGAAAGGACAAAAGAAGTAAGAGATGAAGAGAAAGGAAGGAGGGATGGAGGAAAAGGTAAAACAAAAAGGACAAACCCTAATGTCCCCAGTGATTCTACGGCACAAAATCCAAGGGATGGAATAAAATTCTGCCATCTTAAACTACTGTTTTCCATGCCTAGAATTCAGCTGGCACCACGTGGATCAGACTGAGCAGCTGCCAAAACCTCTTGGAGGCTCTTACCTTCTAAACAGGGACGTCTGTTTTCTAGTAAAATCAGTAAAAGGAAAGGAGAAAACTCGAAAGAGGCTCCTGCACGCACTCACGTACGTGAACCCTAATACTCTCTCAGTCCTCAAAGAAAGACCCCGAGAAGGAGACTTGCTGAAGCAAAGCCACAGGGTCTCTGAGGTTTCCCTGGCCCTGTGCTCCTGTCCTGCCAGGCTGATGTCAGCATCTCTCTCGGAGGTCACCACCTCCCTAACACATTTGACCAATAAGCTGACATCCTGCAAAAGGCCTTTGTGATGTCACTGCCACACCCAACCAAACCCTGAAGTGCTAATGTCCTGCTGCTGGCCTGACACTTTGAAGCTTTGAGGTTGTCATAACTATAAAGGGAAGGGTAACAGCTGTCCTGTGTACAGTACTATAAAATCCTCCTGGCCAGAGACTCCAAAATCCTTTTCCCTCTAAAGGGTTAAGAAGCTCAGGTAACCTGGCTGGCATCTGACCTAAAGGACCAATAAGGGGACAAGATACTTTCAAATCTTGGGGAGGGGAAGGCTTTTGTTTGTGTTCTTTGTTTGTGTGGGTGTTCGCCCTCGGGACTGAGAGGGACCAGACATCAATCCAGGTTCTCCACATCTTTCTAAACAAGTCTCTCCTATTTCAAACAAGGCGTGTTAGTTTTCCTTTGTTTTCTCAACTTGTAAATGTACCTTTTACTAGAGTGTTTATCTTTGTTTGCTGTACTTTGAACCTAAGACTAGAGGGGAGTCCTCTGAGCTCTTTAAGTTTGATTACCCTGTAAGGTTAATTTCCATACTGATTTTACAGAGATGATTTTTACCTTTTTCTTTAATTAAAAGCCTTATTTATAAGAACCTGATTGATTTTTCCTTGTTTTAAGATCCAAGGAGTTTGGATCTTGATTCACCAGAAGTTGGTGGGAGGAAGGAGGGGGGATGGTTAATTTCTCCTTGTTTTAAGATCCAAGGGGGTTGGATCTGTATTCACCAGGGAATTGGTGAAAGGTTTCTCAAGGCTACCCAGGGGAGGAAATTAGCCTTGGGATGGTGGTTAAGCTTAGAAGTTTTCATGCAGGCCCCTACATTTGTACCCTAAACTTCAAAGTGGGGATACAGCCTTGACACAGGTACTCTCTGTGGATCACCCCACTCAATGCGTCTTCATTCTAGGAAGCAAGCCAGCTAGACAGTAAAACATCAGACGCTGCTCCCAATACTACACTCAGTGTTTCCAAAATTAGTAGACTTTATGGCCACAAGAGACCTTTACAGCATCTCATCTAAGCCCCTGCATATCATAGGCCTCCTGTATAGTACAATAGTTACTCTTTGGGCACACACATTCCAGAAAGGCATCTAGTCTTCATTCAATGACATCAAGAGATGGAGAATCCACCACTTTCCCTTTTAGTGAGTGCCAGGGGGCTCCATTTCCCCTTCCACTAGCTCGCCATTTACAGGGAGACAGAGCAGTACCTGCAGCAGGGAGCGGGAGTTGCTGAAGGCCTCAGAGGCGCAGCCCCTGCAGTGTCTCAGGCACCTGGCGCAAGTGGCGGATGATGCGGGTGCATCACTTTGGCCGTGACGTCCTCCTCCTGCAAAGGAACGAAAACCTGTCAGAGACTGAAACGCCCCGAGGAATCAGGGGGAATTAAGGGCACCTGGAACCAGCAGTATTTAAACTGACTACCTGCCCACCACTGAGGGATGAATTCACCTCCTGAACCCCAGAATGGAGTCTTCTTGTCCTTTCTAGTAACCTCCAGTGCCAACCCACCACCTTGTAGGGTGAGCTCCTGCTACCTCCCTCTCAGTGCCCTTGACAGCTGTTCTACCTCCAAACCACAGCTCAACTTATCAGAACCCTCTTCTCCACCCCAACCCAGGTTGCGCAGGGAGGCGGCCCTAGCAGGGGGGGCAGGAGGGATTCTGCCAGCAGTGAAGTGGGTTGCGGGGAAGTTGAGATCTTGCCCCAAGTTATCCCAGACACTAATGCCAAGCTACAGGATGGCAGCATCTAGTGTCAGTGGAGTCCAAGCACTATTTGAACCCGACAGTTTTGGATCAATTTCACACAAGGGGAGGTGAAGAGCACCCCCAGCAACACACACACCACTCCTGTAGGTGGGAGGGGAACAAGAGAAAGGACAAAAGAAGTAAGAGATGAAGAGAAAGGAAGGAGGGATGGAGGAAAAGGTAAAATGAAAAGGACAAACCCTAGTGTCCCCATGTCGGACATCAGGAATGGTAACATACATAAGCCAGTATGTGAACACTTCAATCTCCCTGGTCATTCTATTACAGATTTAAAAGTCACTATCATTGAACAAAAAAACTTCAGAAACAGACTTCAAAGAGAAACAGCAGAACTAAAATTCATTTGCAAATTCAACACCATTAATCTGGGCTTGAATAGGGACTGGGAGTGGCTGGCTCACTACAGAAACAGCTTTTCCTCTCCTGGAATTGACACCTCCTCATCTATTATTTGGAGTGGACTACATCCACCCTGATTTTTGAATTGGCCCTGTCAACAGTGGTTCTCCACTTGTGAAGTAACTCCCTGCTCTCCATGTGTCAGTATATAATGCCTGCATCTGTAACTTTCACTCTATGCATCCGAAGAAGTGAGGTTTTTACTCACGAAAGCTTATGCCCAAATAAATCTGTTAGTCTTTAAGGTGCCACCAGACTCCTTGTTGTTTTCCTAATATCCCCAGTGATTCTACGGGACAAAATCCCAGGGAGGGAATAAAATTCTGCCACCTTAAACTAGTGTTTTCCATGCCTAGAATTCAGATGGCACCAGGTGGATCAGACTGAACAGGTTACAAACCTCTCCGAGGCACTTACTTTCTCAACAGGGACTTCTGTTTTCTAGTAAAATGGGTAAAAGGAAAGGAGAAAACTCGAAAGAGGCTCCTGCTCACACTCACATATGTGAACCCTAATACTCTCTCAGTCCTCAAAGAGAGCTCGAGAAGGAGACTTGCTGAAGCAAAGCCACAGGGGTCTCTGAGGTTTCCCTGGCCCTGCGCCCCTGTTTTGCCTGGCTGATGTGAGCATCTCTCTCTGAGGTCACCACCTCCCTAACACCTTTGACCAATAGGCTGAGGTCCTGAAAAGGCCTTTGTGATGTCACTGCCACACCCACCCATCCCCGGAAGTGCTAATGTCCTGCTGCTGGCCTGACACTTTGAAGGTTTGAGCTACTCTGTGTGGATCACCCCACTCAATGCGTCTTCATTCTAGGAAGCAAGCCGGCTAGACAGTAAAACATCAGAGGCTGCTCCCAATACTACACTCAGTGTTTCCAAAAGTAGGAGACTTTCTGGCCAGAAGAGACCTTTACAGCATCTCATCTAACCCCCTCCATATCTTAGGCTTCCAGTATAGTACAATAGTTACTTTTTGGGCACACACGTTCCAGAAAGGCATCTAGTCTTCAATCAATGACATCAAGAGTTGGAGAATCCACCACTTTCCCTTTTAGTGAGTGCCAGGGGGCTCCATTTCCCCTTCCACTACCTCCCCATTTACAGTGAGCCAGAGCAGTACCTGCAGCAGGGAGCGGGAGTTGCTGATGGCCTCAGAGGCACAGCCCCTGCAGTGTCTCAGGAATCTGGCGCAAGTGCCGGATGATGCGGAGCTGGTGCATCACTTTTGGCCGTGACGTCCTCCTGCTGCAAGGGAACGAGAACCTGTCAGAGACTCAAACGCCCCGAGGAATCTAGAGGAATTAAGGGCACCTGGAACCAGCAGTATTTCCACCCAGCACCTGCCGACCACTGAGGGATAAATTCACCTCCTGAACCCCAGAATGGAGTCTTCTTCTCCTTTCTAGTAACCTCCAGTGCCAACCCCCCTCCTTGTAGGGTGAGCTCCTGCTATCTCCCCCTCAGTGCCCTTGACAGCTGTTCCACCTCCAAACCACAGCTCAAGTTATTAGTACCTTTGGACACAGACTGGCTAACCTAGTGAGGAGGGCTTTAAACTAGGTTCGACGGGGACAGGTGAGCAAAGCCCACAGGTAAGTGGGGAACATGGAGACCGGGGAGATGGGTCAAAAACGAGAGGGAGTGTGGGCTATATTGTCAGAGAGAAAGGAGGGTCAGGACAAAACTGGGAGGAAAGATCAAACCAGGGTCTTAGATGCCTATATACAAATGCGAGAAGTATGGGGAATAAGCAGGAAGAACTGGAAGTGCTAATAAATAAATACAACTATGACATTGTTGGCATCACTGAAACTTGGTGGGATAATACACATGATTGGAATGTTGGTGTGGATGGGTACAGCTTGCTCAGGAAGGATAGACAGGGGGAAAAGGGAGGAGGTGTTGCCTTGTATATTAAAAATGTACACACTTGGACTGAGGTAGAGATGGACATAGGAGACGGAAGTGTTGAGAGTCTCTGGGTTAGGCTAAAAGGGGTAAAAAACAAGGGAGATGTCATGCTAGGAGTCTACTACAGGCCACCTAATCAGGTGGAAGAGGTGGATGAGGCTTTTTTTATATTCTTATTGATAAACTAGGCAAATACAATTTAGATGGGGCTACTATAAGGTGGGTGCATAACTGGCTGGATAACCGTACTCAGAGAGTTGTTATTAATAGTTCCCAATCCTGCTGGAAAGCCATAACGAGTGGGGTATCGCAGGGGTCTGTTTTGGGACCGGCGCTGTTCAATATCTTCATCAACGACTTAGATATTGGCATAGAAAGTACGCTTATTAAGTTTGCGGATGATACCAAACTGGGAGGGATTGCAACTGCTTTGGAGGACAGGGTCATAATTCAAAATGATCTGGACAAATTGGAGAAATGGTCTGAGTTAAACAGGATGAAGTTTAACAAAGACAAATGCAAAGTGCTCCACTTAGGAAGGAACAATCAGTTTCACACATACAGAATGGGAAGAGACTGTCTAGGAAGGAGTACGGCAGAAAGGGATCTAGGGGTTATAGTGGACCACAAGCTAAATATGAGTCAACAGTGTGATGCTGTTGCAAAAAAAGCAAACCTGATTCTGGGATGTATTAACAGGTCTGTTGTGAGCAAGACACGAGAAGTCATTCTTCCGCTCTACTCTGCTCTGGTTAGGCCTCAGCTGGAGTATTGTGTCCAGTTCTGGGCACCGCATTTTAAAAAAGATGTGGAGAAATTGGAAAGGGTCCAGAGAAGAGCAACAAGAATGATTAAAGGTCTTGAGAACATGACCTATGAAGGAAGGCTGAAAGAATTGGCTTTGTTTAGTTTGGAAAAGAGAAGACTGAGAGGAGACATGATAGCAGTTTTCAGGTATTTAAAAGGGTGTCATAAGGAGGAGGGAGAAAACTTGTTCACCTTAGCCTCTAAGGATAGAACCAGAAGCAATGGGTTTAAAGTGCAGCAAGGGAGGTCTAGGTTGGACATTAGGAAAAAGTTCCTAACTGTCAGGGTGGTTAAACACTGGAATAAATTGCCGAGGGAGGTTGTGGAATCTCCATCTCTTGAGATATTTAAGAGTAGGTTAGATAAATGTCTATCAGGGATGGTATTTGGTCTTATAGACTCATAGACTTTAAGGTCAGAAGGGACCATTATGATCATCTGGTCTGACCCCCTGCATGCTGCAGGCCACAAGACCCTTCCCTGGACTGTGCCGTTGAAGTCCCCAATCCTGTGTTTTAGTGACTTCAATCGGCAGGGACCCTCCTGCTAGTGATCCCTGCCCCATGCTGCGGAGGAAGGCGAAAAACCTCCAGAGGCTCAGCCAATCTACCCTGGAGGAAAATTCCTTCCCGACCCCAAATATGGCGATCAGTAATACCCCGAGCATGTAGGCAAGAGTCTCTAGCCTGACCCTTGTTTGCCATTATGCTATTTACGTACCATTGCTTGGTTTTCCTCGGCTACTATGTTTTACCATTAAACCATTCCCTCCATAAACTTATCCAACTTAATCTTAAAACCAGACAGGTCCGTTGCCCCCACCGTTTCCCTCGGAAGGCCGTTCCAATATTTCACCCCTCTGACGGTCAGAAACCTTCGTCTGATTTCAAGCCTGAACTTCCCCACGGCCAGTTTATATCCATTGGTTCTCGTGTCCACATTAGTACTCAGCTGAAATAATTCCTCTCCCTCCCTTGTATTTATCCCTCTGATATATTTAAAGATAGCAATCATATCCCCCCTCAGCCTTCGTTTTGTCAGACTAAACAACCCGAGCTCCTCTAATCTCTTTTCATACGACAGGTTTTCCATTCCTCTGATCATCCTAGTCGCCCTTCTCTGCACCCGTTCCAATTTGAGTTCATCTTTTTTAAACATGGGAGACCAGAACTACACACAGTACTCCAAATGAGGTCTCACCAGTGCCGTATACAACGGAAGCAGGACCTCCTTATCCCTACTAGATATACCTCGCCTAATACATCCCAAGACCGCATTGGCTTTTTTCACAGCCACGTCACATTGTCGACTCATAGTCATCCTGCGGTCTACAAGGACCCCTAGGTCCTTCTCCTCTTCCGTTACTTCTAACCAATGCGTCCCCATCTTGTAACTAAAATTGTTATTAGTCATCCCCAAGTGCATCACCTTACACTTTTCACTATTAAATTTCATCTTATTTCTGACACTCCAATTCACAAGCTCATTCAAGTCTCCCTGCAGAATATCCCTATCCTCCTCCGAATTTGCAACTCCTCCCACCTTCGTATCATCCGCAAACTTTATCAGCCCACTCTTGCAATCGGTTCCGAGGTCAGTTATAAATAGATTAAATAAAATGGGTCCCAAAACCGAACCTTGAGGCACTCCACTAGTAACCTCCCTCCAACCCGACAGTTCACCCTTTAATACGACCCGCTGCATTCTCCCCATTAACCAATTCTTTATCCACCTCTGGATTTTCATATCGATCCCCATGTTTTCCAGTTTAACCAATAATTCCTCATGTGGTACAGTATCAAACGCTTTACTGAAATCCAGGTATATTAGGTCCACCGCATTTCCCTTATCTAATAAGTCCGTTACATGGTCCTGCCATGCGGGCAGGGGACTGGACTCGATGACCTCTCGAGGTCCCTTCCAGTCCTAGAATCTATGAACGTATGAAAAAAACACTGTTCTCCACCCCCACCCAGGTTGGCCAGGGAGGCGGCTCTAGCAGGGGGGGGAGGAGGGATTCTGGCAGCAGTGAAGTGGGTTGCGGGGAAGTTGAGATCTTGACCCAAGTCATCCCAGACACTAATGCTAAGCCACAGGATGGCAGCATCTAGTGTCAGTGGAGTCCAAACACTATTTCAACCCCACAGTTTTCGATGAACTTCCCACAAGGAGAGGTGATGAGCACCCCCAGCAACACACACACACAGACACACACACCACTCCTGGTGGTGGGAGGGGAACAGGAGAAAGGACAAAAGAAGTAAGAGATGAAGAGAAAGGAAGGAGGGATGGAGGAAAAGGTAAAACAAAAAGGACAAACCCTAATGTCCCCAGTGATTCTACGGCACAAAATCCAAGGGATGGAATAAAATTCTGCCATCTTAAACTACTGTTTTCCATGCCTAGAATTCAGCTGGCACCACGTGGATCAGACTGAGCAGCTGCCAAAACCTCTTGGAGGCTCTTACCTTCTAAACAGGGACGTCTGTTTTCTAGTAAAATCAGTAAAAGGAAAGGAGACAACTCGAAAGAGGCTCCTGCATGCACTCACGTACGTGAACCCTAACACTCTCTCAGTCCTCAAAGAAAGACCCCGAGAAGGAGACTTGCTGAAGCAAAGCCACAGGGTCTCTGAGGTTTCCCTGGCCCTGTGCTCCTGTCCTGCCAGGCTGATGTCAGCATCTCTCTCTGAGGTCACCACCTCTCTAACACATTTGACCAATAAGCTGACATCCTGCAAAAGGCCTTTGTGATGTCACTGCCACACCCAACCAAACCCTGAAGTGCTAATGTCCTGCTGCTGGCCTGACACTTTGAAGGTTTGAGGTTGTCATAACTATAAAGGGAAGGGTAACAGCTGTCCTGTGTACAGTACTATAAAATCCTCCTGGCCAGAGACTCCAAAATCCTTTTCCCTCTAAAGGGTTAAGAAGCTCAGGTAACCTGGCTGGCATCTGACCTAAAGGACCAATAAGGGGACAAGATACTTTCAAATCTTGGGGAGGGGAAGGCTTTTGTTTGTGTTCTTTGTTTGTGTGGGTGTTCGCCCTTGGGACTGAGAGGGACCAGACATCAATCCAGGTTCTCCACATCTTTCTAAACAAGTCTCTCCTATTTCAAACAAGGCGTGTTAGTTTTCCTTTGTTTTCTCAACTTGTAAATGTACCTTTTACTAGAGTGTTTATCTTTGTTTGCTGTACTTTGAACCTAAGACTAGAGGGGAGTCCTCTGAGCTCTTTAAGTTTGATTACCCTGTAAGGTTAATTTCCATACTGATTTTACAGAGATGATTTTTACCTTTTTCTTTAATTAAAAGCCTTATTTTTAAGAACCTGATTGATTTTTCCTTGTTTTAAGATCCAAGGAGTTTGGATCTTGATTCACCAGGAGTTGGTGGGAGGAAGGAGGGGAATGGTTAATTTCTCCTTCTTTTAGATCCAAGGGGGTTGGATCTGTATTCACCAGGGAATTGGTGAAAGGTTTCTCAAGGCTACCCAGGGGAGGAAATTAGCCTTGGGATGGTGGTTAAGCTTAGAAGTTTTCATGCAGGCCCCTACATTTGTACCCTAAACTTCAAAGTGGGGATACAGCCTTGACACAGGTACTCTCTGTGGATCACCCCACTCAATGCGTCTTCATTCTAGGAAGCAAGCCGGCTAGACAGTAAAACATCACAGGCTGCTCCCAATACTACACTCAGTGTTTCCAAAATTTGTAGACTTTATGGCCACAAGAGACCTTTAGAGCATCTCATCTAAGCACCTGCATATCATAGGCCTCCTGTATAGTACAATAGTTACTTTTTGGGCACACACATTCCAGAAAGGCATCTAGTCTTCATTCAATGACATCAAGAGATGGAGAATCCACCACTTTCCCTTTTAGTGAGTGCCAGGGGGCTCCATTTCCCCTTCCACTAGCGCCCCATTTACAGTGAGACAGAGCAGTACCTGCAGCAGGGAGCGGGAGTTGCTGAAGGCCTCAGAGGCGCAGCCCCTGCAGTGTCTCAGGCACCTGGCGCAAGTGGCGGATGATGCGGGTGCATCACTTTGGCCGTGACGTCCTCCTCCTGCAAGGGAACGAGAACCTGTCAGAGACTCAAACGCCCCGAGGAATCAGGGGGAATTAAGGGCACCTGGAACCAGCAGTATTTAAACTGACTACCTGCCCACCACTGAGGGATGAATTCACCTCCTGAACCCCAGAATGGAGTCTTCTTGTCCTTTCTAGTAACCTCCAGTGCCAACCCACCACCTTGTAGGGTGAGCTCCTGCTACCTCCCCCTCAGTACCCTTGACAGCTGTTCTACCTCCAAACCACAGCTCAAGTTATCAGAACCCTCTTCTCCACCCCAACCCAGGTTGCGCAGGGAGGCGGCCCTAGCAGGGGGGGCAGGAGGGATTCTGCCAGCAGTGAAGTGGGTTGCGGGGAAGTTGAGATCTTGCCCCAAGTTGTCCCAGACACTAATGCTAAGCCACAGGATGGCAGCATCTAGTGTCAGTGGAGTCCAAGCACTATTTGAACCCGACAGTTTTGGATCAACTTCCCACAAGGGGAGGTGAAGAGCACCCCCAGCAACACACACACCACTCCTGGAGGTGGGAGGGGAACAAGAGAAAGGACAAAAGAAGTAAGAGATGAAGAGAAAGGAAGGAGGGATGGAGGAAAAGGTAAAACGAAAAGGACAAACCCTAGTGTCCCCAGTGATTCCATGGGACAAAATTCCAGGGAGGGAATAAAATTCTGCCACCTTAAACTACTGTTTTCCATGCCGAGAATTCAGCTGGCACCAGATGGATCAGACTGAGCAGGTTCCAAAACCTCTTGGAGGCTCTGTGGAAGCAGAGAAAAGAACTGACAGAAGGGAACTGCAATGCATGATGGTTGTTAGCAAGAGTCAGGCTTCGTAGAAGGGAACTGCAATGCATGATGGTTGTTAGCAAGAGTCAGGCTTCGTTAGCAAGAGACAGTCTTTGTTAGCAAGAGTCAAGCTAGCTGTGACCCTGATAACCCTGATAACGCGAGATTTGTAGAAGCGAGGATTGTGTGAGGATTGTGTGAGACGGGTGAGAAAGAGCTGTGTAAGAAGTCATTGTGACCTCAGTATAGATAAGGTGTAGAAGACCTTGTGTAGATAAGGTATAGAAACTAATTGTATGTAGGCAAGAGTCAAAACAAGTAAGGAAATGAGATATCAAGATGGCCTATGTATAAACAAAATGCAGCTGTCCCTCATTATTTCTGTAATGAAAGGTATAAATGCTTGCTGTAATTAGTTACCAGGGAGAGACCTGCTTTGCTCTCTCCCTCTGCACATGTGAGAGTTAATAAAGCATCTGACTTGCTGTACCTAAAACAAAATAGTGAGAACTCAGTTTTTCTCCGACAATTTGGGGGCTCGTCCGGGATGGCAACGCCCACTGAGGCAACGGCAGCTGCTACGGATCGTTCCCCTTCGAACCCCATGGCGCCACAATAGAGGTAAGAGACCTTTTGAAATCTCTATTGGGGTGTCGGAGGAGGACTGTCCGTGGGGCCGTCTGCCTCTGTTGGGCTCACGCCATCCGAACTTATTGACTGTGCAGCAAGGTCAGATGCTGAGCGGCGTAATAGGGGAATTGTTTGCCGCCCCCTGTAAGCATATGCTAGGTGCATAGGGTTTGCACCTGTATTGAGGAGTTGTTACTGCCTCAAGAGGGGTTTTTACCGCCTCAAGTGATGCATCGAGGTACTTGGGAATAGTACCTGGAGGTACTCAGGAGTAGTACCTGGTATAAGGCCTTGGTATGTTGGTGTGTGTAGTCTGTGTGTGTGTGTGTGTGTGTGTGTACACAGTGTGAATTGAGTGTTACCGGAAGACGCCCAGAGTACTCTGCGAAGTCTTTTGGCTCGTGACCAGAACTACTCTAACGCAAGCCCGGTAACTAGAGGATCTTTTAGGAGATCCGACCCATGTAGGTTGACTCGGCCTGGCATCGTCCGGCGAGGAGGCTACCTGGGTCTAGGAGTGTGTGCACCCATCTTCCCTCCCCTTTTCCTCTCCGTGTGAGCCACAGACAGTCTGGCCATCTCACTGGATGCAACAGAGTAAGCGGCGCTTTCTCTCTGAGATTAGCCGACACTCTTTGCTGAAGGGAGGTGTAGGGGGTCATGGCTATCCTCGTTAGTCACTCCTGTGTGAATACCCTGTAGGGAGAATCCTTAGTTTATGAGCCGCTAGCGCGGACAGGGCATCCTTCCCCTTTGAGTGTGTGATTGGAAAATGGGTGGGGGACAGTCTAAGTCTTCCCTCTCACCCCCTAAGGGTACCCCAGCTTATTTCATGTACGTACATTATGGCCCGAAAACCTGCAGGTATTTAAATAGTTGGAATCTTTACACGCGTGCTAATCCATCTAAACAATGTCCACTAGAAGGTACCTTTGATTTAGACAAACTTAAATACCTTAAAGAAACTCTGGCTTCACCAAAAGCCTCTGATACACAGTGGGAGCAATTTGTCTGTTGGTGGGAGGAAGCAACAAAGAGACTCCACGAGTCTCGAGTGCGGAGTCTAAAGGACTCCCAGGAAAAGTTAAAAGCCCAAGTACAACATTTACAGCTTAAATGCAAGGCATCCAGCTGTTTACCCCCTAGAGCGATTCCTTCTGCTCCTGTGTATCCTAATCCCGTTCAAGCAATTCCTTCTGCTCCCCTTTATCCCCAATTAGTTAGATCTGACAGTGAGGAGGAAACTGCTGAGGATATTTTAGATTTCTTCAGTAACATTCAGCAGCAGCAGCAGCCTGAGCTGCCTCCTCCCCCTGCACAGCCTGGGTCTGCTAACGAATCTCACCCGGCAGTGCCAGTTTCACCACCGCATGTATCAGCTGCACACATTGTTCTCTCTTCCCCTGGGAGAGAAGCCTCCTCTTCACCACAAAGAGGTGATTCTGAGCCTCCCAGTAACTCCCCTGATTCTAATCCCTCTGAGGAAAGTACCCGTTATCTTACTAGAAGTGTGGCACATGCACTCCAGGTTCCTTTAAGAGGCCTGGAACTATTTCTCAAATGCGTACTTTTCTTGGCATGACTGGGTACTGTAGACAATGGATTTTAGGCTATGCAACAATGATTAAACCCTTACAGGATCTGACTAAGTCAGGTACCCCTGAGCCTCTTCCTTGGTCTCCAGAGGCTGAACAAGCTTTTGTTGCTATCAAGCAAAGTCTGTCCAGTGCACCAGCCCTGGGACTTCCTGATTATGCTAAACCATTCACTCTTTTCTGTCATGAGCGTAATGGGTTTGCTTTGGCTGTATTAACGCAAAAGCACGGAGACAAACACCGTCCCATTGCTTATTACAGTACTGCCCTAGACGCTGTGGCAGCTGGATTTCCCCCTTGCCTGCGTGCTGTAGCTGCAGCAGCTCTTGCTGTTCAGGTATCTGAATCTATTGTCTTAGGATCTCCTTTGATTGTTGCTGTCCCTCATGCTGTGGCTGCTCTCTTGTTAAAATCTAAGACACAGCATCTATCCACGTCTCGTCTTACAAAATATGAGCTTGTCTTGTTGTCTTCATCTCATATCACTTTGGCTCGTTGCCCTGTTCTAAATCCTGCCTCCTTGTTGCCTGGGCCCGAAGACGGAGACCCACATGACTGTGTGTCTGTGACATCGGTTCTCTCTCGTCCAAGAGATGATTTACTAGATGTGCCTTTGCAAAATCCTGATCTTATTTACTTTGTAGATGGTTCGTGCTTGCGAGATTCTAAGGGCAAATTGGTTGCTGGTTATGCTGTGTGCTCTGCACATGCTGTTATTGAAAGTGCTTTCCTTCCTTCTGTGTTTTCTGCTCAAGTGGCCGAACTTGCGGCTTTAACTCGAGCCTGCATTCTAGCACAGGATCAAGCAGTCACAATCTATACAGACTCTCGTTATGCTTTTGGAGTGGTACATGATTATGGGTTGCTCTGGAAGTATAGAGGTTTTCTTACATCCACTGGTTCTCCTATTAAGAACAGTCTGTATGTCTCTGCTCTTTTAGATGCTCTTTTATTGCCCAAAGCTATAGCTGTCGTGAAATGTACAGCTCACCAGACCCCTCATGATGAAGTTACCCGTGGAAATGCTTTGGCAGACTCTGCAGCCAAAGCCGCGGCCCTTTCTGCACCTCAGGCTGAATATACTTGTGCTTTGATTGAGCAGCCTCCACTAGCCTCCCTTGAGGATCTGGCCAAGATCCAGGAAGCTGCACCGGCAGCTGAGAAACGTTTTTGGAGTGCTAATGGCTGTATTCTACACCCTGATCATCTTTGGCGTGCCCCAGCTGGTCGCCTGGTTGCACCGAAGATGCTAATGCCCTATCTTGCTCGTGTATACCACAGAATGGCTCACGTGAGCAAAGGGGGGATGGTTGCTGCAGTTAACCGAGATTGGTGTGCATTCGGGTTCCCAGTCATTGCACATCACTACTGTCAACAATGTGTGATTTGTCAGCAGCATAACATTGGTAAAGCTGTTAAAGTTAGGCAGGCAGCTCACCCTCCCCCTTGGGGACCTTTTGTAAATATTCAGATTGATTTTATTCAACTGTCTAAATGTTGTGGCTATGAATATGTATTGGTTTTGGTGGATGTATTTTCAAATTGGGTTGAAGCTTTTCCCTGCAGGAAAGCAGATGCCAGGACTGTTGTGAAACTTCTGCTTAAAGATTTTGTACCACGATTTGGCATCCCTGTGAGTATCAACAGTGACCGTGGAACTCATTTTACTGGACAGATTGTAAAGGAGTTATGTGCAGCTTTGCAGACTCAACACAACCTTCACTGTCCCCACCATCCGCAGTCTGCTGGGACAGTGGAACGCCAGAATGGAATTCTGAAAAATAAACTGGCCAAGATTTGTGCTGAAACAAACTTGAAGTGGCCAGATGCCCTTCCTCTGGCACTAATGAGTATGAGGGCCACTCCCAATCGAAAGACTGGACTCAGCCCTCATGAGATTCTGACAGGGCGCGCGATGAGACTACCAACTGCGCCCCCACTGACCCTAGCTCAGATGGACATTCATTTAATGGATGACACAATGCTTAAGTATTGTCAGACACTAATGAAATGTGTTAAGTCTTTCTATACACAGGTGAAAGAAGCACTACCCAAGGATCCTGTGCAGCCCTGCCACTCGCTGGAACCAGGAGACTGGGTCTACATAAAGGTCCATCAGCGAAAGACTGCCCTGGCTCCACGCTGGAAAGGTCCTTTCCAAGTCCTGCTAACTACCAACACTGCTGTGAAGTGCCAAGGACTGCCCACCTGGACCCATGCTTCACACTGCAAAAAGACCCCTCCGCCTGGAGAGGATTCTCCAGCAGCTGATCAGCCTGTTTCTCCTGCTAGCTCTGCTGTGCCTCCTGGACAGCAGGGAAAGAGGACAAGGTGAAGTGCTAGTAACCTCTCCCTTGTCCACTGACAGATCTACTGTGCCTTTGAATTCTTTTACAGGAACCACACCAGTACAGGGTGAAGTGCTAGTAACCTCTCCCCTGCACTGTGGTGAATCACAACTGTTTTTAAAGAAGAAAAGAAGAAACACTCGCTCTGCTGAAACCACCAAAGTCCAGAACTTTCTAACTACAAAAGACATTAAGAACTGGCCCTGGTGGAAGAAACGAAGTATTGTTTATTGGCAAGGAGGGAACTGTGGGGAACGTTCCTGGGAATGTGGGGTCCAGTGGTGGGGTGGATTCTTTCCAGGATCAGGGCTTTGTGCTTATGGACAGGTACCTTCAGGATGCACTGCCCTCCCTAATTGGCTTTCAGATGATGAATATCAAAAACGCCTTGCCATTACAAAGACTACACCCACCACCACTAGTCCCTTGACCCTTGCCACCACCACTGTAACTTATCCAGATACAAACAGTACTACACATTCCAATGAAACTCATTGGCCAAGACTTTCACATCTCAGTGATTTACTGAAATTTTGCTCAGAGAAATTATTCTTTAAAGTTCAAGATAATGTATATGAGCAAACAATTGAATGGAAAACAAATGGATCTGTAGAGATAAAAGTACATGATATCACTACTAGTGAACCCCAAGAATTAATAACTGCAATTGATGGGTTCTATAGTGAAATAGATATGATGATTGTTCCTGGAATTTGTACTGTGTTAAATGAAAGAGGCCCTTATTGTTATTTGATCACCCAATTAGTGAACAATCGAACAAGCACTCAAAGAGTTTGTTCTGCCACTGGAAATTTTACCTGCATAGAAATGATTCCAGTGACTGATAATGTGACTTGTACCTTACTGCAATACACTCCATCTTATACCATTAATGTTAATGCCTCCCGGAAATACATAAAGGTATTTGACCAACAGATGTGGTATAGTACTACACCAAAGAGAGATGTAGTAGGATATCGATGGACTGTGATTAACACCACACTAGGAACTGTTAAATTTTCATTGCCCTTATCCAGTTTCCAGATTACCTCTACATACCCGAACTGTTCACAAGGGGCTGCCATTAGATTAGCACAACAGAGGGCTTGGGTTATTTCTTCTAGAAAGAGAAGAGACTTGACCGGATCCCTGTGGGATGGGGCCAATAGTGCAGCAGCAGTTTGGAATATTTTTAAGAATCAGGAACATGATGAGAAATTGGGCCAACTAGAGAAGGCCATAGGCCTTGTTTCTGGAGCACAACTAACCCAGGTACAGGCTGGAGTTGGTGAGTTACATGTTATCTCCGCCCTTAGTTCTATGACCCAGAAGTTACTGACAGAGATGGTATTGAATATCACTGAGGCTGGGAAGGCATTGCAGTGGGATCTAGCATGCTCAGAGATTCAGGATTTCTTGAATGACCAGCTAATGGCCATTCGGAATGATCTAGAGCACCAGGCTTGGCCCACTGCCCTTACAGACACGTCAGGAGTACCATCTGACCTGTGGCCATGGAGACATACTTGGAAACTTTCTGGGTGGAAGTGTGGACGTTCTCAGTGCTCCTTCCAAGCATATGGACCGGTACAGGGGGTGTGGGCTCCCACATACCGTATCCTGCCGGGTCCATGGGGAGGATGCATATGGGATTGGGTAATTCATCGAGACATCTGGGAAATTAGACTACCTGGTATGCCCAATCGATTCTTAGTTAGTGCTCCTAGGATTACACTTGACATTTGGATGGGGTTAGGTAACCTGTGGACATTCTGGCCATTAGAACCCCCACAGCTTCAGTGTACACGTAAACTGAAGCCAGGAGAAGTTGTCACTCTCTATGACTACGTTTGCTGGGAGGGTAGGGGACAAGGAACTACCCTGACAGGACACTTACTCTTCCAAGCTAATGATAGCTGTGTGTATGTTAATGACACCATATCACAAGACATACATTTTAATCTCACTACCACTGCAGGCAATCATATCATTTACTGGCCTGCAGATAGAGTTTTTCAAGTAGCCCTTAGGTTCCAGATACCCTTTAATTGGACTAGCTTACTATCTGATAGATTTCAAAATTTGCTTTCATTGTTACCTGAGATTCAGAAAATCTCTGAGGTACAAGGGCAAATTCACATGCTTCAAAATGTATATCAAGTAGAAAAGTATGCCTTTCACACTGCTTATAGAGTATCTACCTTATGTACTAAATATGATGTATTGTGCTTTATGACAAAGGCTGTACAACAACCCCATTATAGTATTGCTATGGGAATGTTATTGCTTGTATTGTTATTAGTTAGCTTAGGATTATGTTATTGTTGTTGTAAAAGATGTAATAATAGTAATACCTTTCATGTTCATGCTAATCATGCATTATCATTGCATCCAATCAAAACCCCTAAGGTTGAAGCATCTAATTTAGAATCTGAAGTCCAGGACTTGATGCAAATAGAGATTTGAGAATGTTTGTTGTACTAGAAGTACAAAAGGGGGGGTTGTGGAAGCAGAGAAAAGAACTGACAGAAGGGAACTGCAATGCATGATGGTTGTTAGCAAGAGTCAGGCTTCGTAGAAGGGAACTGCAATGCATGATGGTTGTTAGCAAGAGTCAGGCTTCGTTAGCAAGAGACAGTCTTTGTTAGCAAGAGTCAAGCTAGCTGTGACCCTGATAACCCTGATAACGCGAGATTTGTAGAAGCGAGGATTGTGTGAGACGGGTGAGAAAGAGCTGTGTAAGAAGTCATTGTGACCTCAGTATAGATAAGGTGTAGAAGACCTTGTGTAGATAAGGTATAGAAACTAATTGTATGTAGGCAAGAGTCAAAACAAGTAAGGAAATGAGATATCAAGATGGCCTATGTATAAACAAAATGCAGCTGTCCCTCATTATTTCTGTAATGAAAGGTATAAATGCTTGCTGTAATTAGTTACCAGGGAGAGACCTGCTTTGCTCTCTCCCTCTGCACATGTGAGAGTTAATAAAGCATCTGACTTGCTGTACCTAAAACAAAATAGTGAGAACTCAGTTTTTCTCCGACAGCTCTTACCTTCTAATTTTCAAGTAAAATCAGTAAAAGGAAAGGAGAAAACTCGAAAGAGGCTCCTGCTCGCACTCACATACGTCAACCCTAACACTCTCTCAGTCCTCAAAAAGAAACCTCGAGAAGGAGACTTGCTGAAGCAAAGCCACTGGGGTCTCTGAGGTTTCCCTGGTCGTAAGCCCCTGTCCTCCCTGGCTGAAGACAGCATCTCTCTCTGAGGTCACCACCTCCCTAACACCTTTGACCAGTACGCTAAGGTCCTTGAAAAAGCCTTTGTGATATCACTGCCACACCCAACCAAACCCTAAAGTGCTCATGTCCTGCTGCTGGCCTGACACTTTGAAGGTTTGAGCTACGCTCTGTGGATCACACCACAAAATTCGTCTTCATTCTAGGAAGCAAGCTAGCTAGACAGTAAAACATCAGAGGCTGCTCCCAATACTACACTCAGTGTTTCCAAAAGTAGGAGACTTTCTGGCCAGAAGAGACCTTTACAGCATCTCATCTAACCCCCTCCATATCATAGGCTTCCAGTATAGTACAATAGTTACTTTTTGGGCACACACATTCCAGAAAGGCATCTAGTCTTCAATCAATGACATGAAGAGTTGGAGAATCCACCACTTTCCCTTTTAGTATGTGCCAGGGGGCTCCATTTCCCCTTCCACTAGCTCCCCATTTACAGTGAGCCAGAGCAGTACCTGCAGCAGGGAGAGGGAGTTGCTAAGGCCTCAGAGGAACAGCCCCTGCAGTGTCTCAGGCACATGGTGTAAGTGCCGGATGATGCGGAGCTGGTGCATCCCTTTGGCCGTGACGTCCTCCTCCTGCAAGGGAACGAGAACCTGTCAGAGACTCAAATGCCCCGAGGAATCAGGGGCAATTAAGGACACCTGGAACCAGCAGTATTTACACCCAGCACCTGCCCACCACTGAGGGATGAATTCACCTCCTGAACCCCAGAATGGAGTCGTCTTCTCCTTTCTAGGAATCTCCAGTGCCAACCCCCGTCCTTGTAGGGTGAGCTCCTGCTACCTCCCCCTCAGTGCCCTTGACAGCTGTTCCACCTCCAAACCACAGCTCAAGTTATCAGAACCCTCTTCTCCACCCCCACCCAGGTTGGCCAGGGAGGCGGCTCTAGCAGGGGGGGCAGGTGGGATTCTGGCAGCAGTGAAGTGGGTTGCGGGGAGGTTGAGATCTTGCCCCAAGTCATCCCAGACACTAATGCTAAACCACACGATGGCAGCATCTAGTGTCAGTGGAGTCCAAGCACTATTTCAACCATACAGTTTTGGATCAACTCCCAACAAGGGGAGGTGAAGAGCACCCCCAGCAACACACACACACACACACACACACACATATACCACTCCTGGTGGTGGGAGGGGAACAAGAGAAAGGACAAAAGAAGTAAGAGATGAAGAGAAAGGAAGGAGGGATGGAGGAAAAGGTAAAACGAAAAGGACAAACCCTAATGTCCCCAGTGATTCTACCAGACAAAATTACAGGGAGGGATTAAAATTCTGCCACCTTGAACTAGTGTTGTCCATGCCTAGAATTCAGCTGGCACCAGATGGATCAGACTGAGCAGGTTCCAAAACCTCTTGGAGGCTCTTACTTTCTAAACAGGGATGTCTGTTTTCTAGTAAAATCAGTAAAAGGAAAGGAGACAACTCGAAAGAGGCTCCTGCTCTCACTCAAATACGTGAATCCTAATACTCTCTCAGTCCTCAAGAGAAACCTCGAGAAGGAGACTTGCTGAAGCAAAGCCACAGGGGTCTCTGAGGTTTCCCTGGCCATGCGCCCCTGTCCTGCCTCGCTGATGGCAGCATCTCTCTCTGAGGTTACCACCTCCCTAACACCTTTGACCAATATGCTGAGGTCCTGCAAAAGACCTTTGTGATATCACTGCCACCAATCAAACCCTTAAGTGCTAGTGTCCTGCTGCTGGCCTGACACTTTGAAGGTTTCAGCTACTCTCTGTGGATCACCCCACTCAATGCCTGTTCATTCTAGGAAGCAAGCCGGCTAGACAGTAAAACATCACAGGCTGCTCCCAATGCTACACTCAATGTTTCCAAAATTAGGGGACTTTATGGCCAGAAGAGACCTTTAGAGCATCTCATCTAACCCCTTGCATACCATAGGCTTGCTGTATAGTACAATAGTTACTTTTTGGGCACACACATTGCAGAAAGGCATCTAGTCTTCCTTCAATGACATCAAGAGATGGAGAATCCACCACTTTCCCTTTTAGTGAGTGCCAGGGGGCTCCATTTCCCCTTCCACTAGCTCCCCATTTACAGTGAGCCAGAGCAGTACCTGCAGCAGGGAGCGGGAGTTGCTGATGGCCTCAGAGGCACAGCCCCTGCAGTGTCTCAGGAATCTGGCGCAAGTGCCGGACGATGCGGAGCTGGTGCATCACTTTTGGCCGTGACGTCCTCCTGCTGCAAGGGAACGAGAACCTGTCAGAGACTCAAACGCCCCGAGGAATCAGCGGGAATTAAGCGCACCTGGAACCAGCACTACTTCCACCCATCACCTGCCCACCACTGAGGGATAAATTCACCTCCTGAACCCCAGAATGGAGTCTTCTTGTCCTTTCTAGTAACCTCCAGTGCCAACCCCCCTCCTTGAAGGATGAGCTCCTGCTATCTCCCCCTCAGTGCCCTTGACAGCTGTTCCACCTCCAAACCACAGCTCAAGTTATTAGTACCTTTGGACACAGACTGGCTAACCTAGTGAGGAGGGCTTTAAACTAGGTTCGACGGGGACAGGTGAGCAAAGCCCACAGGTAAGTGGGGAACATGGAGACCGGGGAGATGGGTCAAAAACGAGAGGGAGTGTGGGCTATATTGTCAGAGGGAAAGGAGGGTCAGGACAAAACTGGGAGGAAAGATCAAACCAGTATCTTAGATGTCTATATAGAAATGCGAGAAGTATGGGGAATAAGCAGGAAGAACTGGAAGTGCTAATAAATAAATACAACTATGACATTGTTGGCATTACTGAAACTTGGTGGGATAATACACATGATTGGAATGTTGGTGTGGATGGGTACAGCTTGCTCAGGAAGGATAGACAGGGGAAAAAGGGAGGAGGTGTTGCCTTGTATATTAAAAATGTACACACTTGGACTGAGGTAGAGATGCACATAGGAGACGGAAGTGTTGAGAGTCTCTGGGTTAGGCTAAAAGGGGTAAAAAACAAGGGAGATGTCATGCTAGGAGTCTACTACAGGCCACCTAACCAGGTGGAAGAGGTGGATGAGGCTTTTTTTAAGCAACTAACAAAATCATCCAAAGCCCAAGATTTGGTGGTGATGGGGGACTTCAACTATCCGGCTATATGTTGGGAAAATAACACAGCGGGGCACAGACTATCCAACAAATTCCTGGACTGCATTGGAGACAACTTTTTATTTCAGAAGGTTGAAAAAGCTACTAGGGGGGAAGCTGTTCTAGACTTGATTTTAACAAATAGGGAGGAACTCGTTGAGAATTTGAAAGTAGAAGGCAGCCTGGGTGAAAGTGATCATGAAATCATAGAGTTTGCAATTCTAAGGAAGGGTAGAAGGGAGAACAGCAAAATAGAGACAATGGATTTCAGGAAGGCAGATTTTGGTAAGCTCAGAGAGCTGATAGGTAAGGTCCCATGGGAATCAAGACTGAGGGGAAAAACAACTGAGGAGAGTTGGCAGTTTTTCAAAGGGACACTATTAAGGGCCCAAAAGCAAGCTATTCCGCTGGTTAGGAAAGATAGAAACTGTGGCAAAAGACCACCTTGGCTTAACCATGAGATCTTGCATGATCTAAAAAATAAAAAGGAGTCATATAAAAAATGGAAACTGGGACAGATTACAAAGGATGAATATAGGCAAACAACACAGGAATGCAGGGGCAAGATTAGAAAGGCAAAGGCACAAAATGAGCTCAAACTAGCTACGGGAATAAAGGGAAACAAGAAGACTTTTTATCAATACATTAGAAGCAAGAGGAAGACCAAAGACAGGGTAGGCCCACTGCTTAGTGAAGAGGGAGAAACAGTAACAGGAAACTTGGAAATGGCGGAGATGCTTAATGACTTCTTTGTTTCGGTCTTCACCGAGAAGTCTGAAGGAATGCCTAACATAGTGAATGCTAATGGGAAGGGGGTAGGTTTAGCAGATAAAATAAAAAAAGAACAAGTTAGATGCCTGCAAGTGACCCGGGCCTGATGAAATGCATCCTGGAATACTCAAGGAGCTAATAGAGGAGGTATCTGAGCCTCTAGCTATTATCTTTGGAAAATCATGGGAGACGGGAGAGATTCCAGAAGACTGGAAAAGGGCAAATATAGTGCCCATCTATAAAAAGGGAAATAAAAACAACCCAGGAAACTACAGACCAGTGAGTTTAACTTCTGTGCCAGGGAAGATAACGGAGCAAGTAATTAAGGAAATCATCTGCAAACACTTGGAAGGTGGTAAGGTGATAGGGAACAGCCATCATGGATTTGTGAAGAACAAATCACGTCAAACCAATCTGATAGCTTTCTTTGATAGGATAACGAGCCTTCTGGATAAGGGTGAGGCTGTGGATGTGGTATACCTAGACTTTAGTAAGGCATTTGATACGGTCTCGCATGATATTCTTATTGATAAACTAGGCAAATACAATTTAGATGGGGCTACTATAAGGTGGGTGCATAACTGGCTGGATAACCGTACTCAGAGAGTTGTTATTAATAGTTCCCAATCCTGCTGGAAAGCCATAACGAGTGGGGTATCGCAGGGGTCTGTTTTGGGACCGGCGCTGTTCAATATCTTCATCAACGACTTAGATATTGGCATAGAAAGTACGCTTATTAAGTTTGCGGATGATACCAAACTGGGAGGGATTGCAACTGCTTTGGAGGACAGGGTCATAATTCAAAATGATCTGGACAAATTGGAGAAATGGTCTGAGTTAAACAGGATGAAGTTTAACAAAGACAAATGCAAAGTGCTCCACTTAGGAAGGAACAATCAGTTTCACACATACAGAATGGGAAGAGACTGTCTAGGAAGGAGTACGGCAGAAAGGGATCTAGGGGTTATAGTGGACCACAAGCTAAATATGAGTCAACAGTGTGATGCTGTTGCAAAAAAAGCAAACCTGATTCTGGGATGTATTAACAGGTGTGTTGTGAGCAAGACACGAGAAGTCATTCTTCCGCTCTACTCTGCTCTGGTTAGGCCTCAGCTGGAGTATTGTGTCCAGTTCTGGGCACCGCATTTTAAAAAAGATGTGGAGAAATTGGAAAGGGTCCAGAGAAGAGCAACAAGAATGATTAAAGGTCTTGAGAACATGACCTATGAAGGAAGGCTGAAAGAATTGGGTTTGTTTAGTTTGGAAAAGAGAAGACTGAGAGGAGACATGATAGCAGTTTTCAGGTATTTAAAAGGGTGTCATAAGGAGGTGGGAGAAAACTTGTTCACCTTAGCCTCTAAGGATAGAACCAGAAGCAAATGGTTTAAACTGCAGCAAGGGAGGTCTAGGTTGGACATTAGGAAAAAGTTCCTAACTGTCAGGGTGGTTAAACACTGGAATAAATTGCCGAGGGAGGTTGTGGAATCTCCATCTCTTGAGATATTTAAGAGTTGGTTAGATAAATGTCTATCAGGGATGGTCTAGATGGTATTTGGTCCTGCCATGCGGGCAGGGGACTGGACTCGATGACCTCTCGAGGTCCCTTCCAGTCCTAGAATCTATGAATGTATGAAAAAAACACTGTTCTCCACCCCCACCCAGGTTGGCCAGGGAGGCGGCTCTAGCAGGGGGGGCAGGAGGGATTCTGGCAGCAGTGAAGTGGGTTGAGGGGAAGTTGAGATCTTGCCCCAAGTCATCCCAGACACTAATGCTAAGCCACAGGATGGCAGCATCTAGTGTCAGTGGAGTCCAAACACTATTTCAACCCCACAGTTTTTGAGGAACAGGAGAAAGGAGAAAAGAAGTAAGAGATGAAGAGAAAGGAAGGAGGGATGGAGGAAAAGGTAAAACAAAAAGGACAAACCCTAATGTCCCCAGTGATTCTACGGCACAAAATCCAAGGGATGAAATAAAATTCTGCCATCTTAAACTACTGTTTTCCATGCCTAGAATTCAGCTGGCACCAGGTGGATCAGACTGAACAGGTTACAAACCTCTCCGAGGCACTTACTTTCTCAACAGGGACGTCTGTTTTCTAGTAAAATCAGTAAAAGGAAAGGAAACAACTCGAAAGAGGTTCCTCCTCGCATTCACATATGTGAACCCTAATACTCTCTCAGTCCTCAAAGAGAGACCTCGAGAAGGAGACTTCCTGAAGCAAAGCCACAGGGGTCTCTGAGGTTTCCCTGGCCCTGGGCCCCTGTCCTGCCTGGCTGATATCAGCATCTCTCTCTGAGGTCACCACCTCCCTAACACCTTTGAGCAATTCACCTCCTCAACCCCAGAATGGAATCTTCTTGTCCTTTCTAGTAACCTCCAGTGCCAACCCCACTCCTTGTAGGATGAGCTCCTGCTACCTCCTGCTCAGTGCCCTTGACAGCTGTTCCACCTCCAAACCACAGCTCAAGTTATCAGAACCCTCTTCTCCACCCGCACCCAGGTTGGGCAGGGAGGCGGATCTAGGAGGGGGGGCAGCAGGGATTCTGAAAGCAGAAAAGTGCGTTGCGGGGAGGTTGAGACCTTGCCCCAAGTCATCCCAGACAGTCATGTTAAGCCACAGGATGGGAGCATCTAGTGTCAGTGGAGTCCAAACACTATTTCAACCCCACAGTTTTTGATGAACAGGAGAAAGGAGAAAAGAAGTAAGAGATGAAGAGAAAGGAAGGAGGGATGGAGGAAAAGGTAAAACGAAAAGGACAAAACCTAATGTCCCCAGTGATTCCACGGGACAAAATCCCAGGGAGGGAATAAAATTCTGCCACCTTGAGCTAGTGTTTTCCATGCCTAGAATTCAGCTGGCACCAGGTGGATCAGACTGAAAAGGTTACAAACCTCTCCGAGGCTCTTACCTTCTTAACAGGGACGTCTGTTTTCTAGTAAAATCAGTAAAAGGAAAGGAGAAAACTCGAAAGAGGCTCCTGCACGCAGTCACGTACGTGAACCCTAATACTCTCTCAGTCCTCAAAGAGAGACCTCGAGAAGGAGACTTGCTGAACCAAAGCCACAGGGGTCTCTGAGGTTTCCCTGGCCCTGTGCTCCTGTCCTGCCAGGCTGATGTCAGCATCTCTCTCTGAGGTCACCACCTCCCTAACACATTTGACCAATAAGCTGACATCCTGCAAAAGGCCTTTGTGATGTCACTGCCACACCCAACCAAACCCTGAAGTGCTAATGTCCTGCTGCTGGCCTGACACTTTGAAGCTTTGAGGTTGTCATAACTATAAAGGGAAGGGTAACAGCTGTCCTGTGTACAGTACTATAAAATCCCTCCTGGCCAGAGACTCCAAAATCCTTTTCCCTGTAAAGGGTTAAGAAGCTCAGGTAACCTGGCTGGCATCTGACCTAAAGGACCAATAAGGGGACAAGATACTTTCAAATCTTGGGGAGGGGAAGGCTTTTGTTTGTGTTCTTTGTTTGTGTGGGTGTTCGCCCTCGGGACTGAGAGGGACCAGACATCAATCCAGGTTCTCCACATCTTTCTAAACAAGTCTCTCCTATTTCAAACAGGGCGTGTTAGTTTTCCTTTCTTTTCTCAACTTGTAAATGTACCTTTTACTAGAGTGTTTATCTTTGTTTGCTGTACTTTGAACCTAAGACTAGAGGGGAGTCCTCTGAGCTCTTTAAGTTTGATTACCCTGTAAGGTTAATTTCCATACTGATTTTACAGAGTTGATTTTTACCTTTTTCTTTAATTAAAAGCCTTATTTTTAAGAACCTGATTGATTTTTCCTTGTTTTAAGATCCAAGGAGTTTGGATCTTGATTCACCAGGAGTTGGTGGGAGGAAGGAGGGGGGATGGTTAATTTCTCCTTGTTTTAAGATCCAAGGGGTTTGGATCTGTATTCACCAGGGAATTGCTGAAAGGTTTCTCAAGGCTACCCAGGGGACGAAATTAGCCTTGGGATGGTGGTTAAGCTTAGAAGTTTTCATGCAGGCCCCTACATTTGTACCCTAAACTTCAAAGTGGGCATTCAGCCTTGACACAGGTACTCTCTGTGGATCACCCGACTCAATGCGTCTTCTTTCTAGGAAGCAAGCCGGCTAGACAGTAAAACATCAGAGGCTGCTCCCAATACTACTGTTTCCAAAATTTGTAGACTTTATGGCCATAAGAGACCTTTAGAGCATCTCATCTAAGCCCCTGCATATCATAGGCCTCCTGTATAGTACAATAGTTACTTTTTGGGCGCACACATTCCAGAAAGGCATCTAGTCTTCATTCAATGACATCAAGAGATGGAGAATCCACCACTTTCCCTTTTAGTGAGTGCCAGGGGGCTCCATTTCCCCTTCCACTAGCTCCCCATTTACAGTAAACCAAAGCAGTACCTGCAGCAGGGAGCGGGAGTTGCTGATGGCCTCAGAGGCACAGCCCCTGCAGTGTCTCAGGCACCTGGCGCAAGTGCAGGATGATGCGGAGCTGGTGCATCGCTTTGGCCGTGACGTCCTCCTGCTGCAAGGGAACGAGAACCTGTCAGAGACTCAAACGTCCCGAGGAATCAGGAGGAATTAAGGGCACCTGGAACCAGCAGTATTTCCACCCAGCACCTGCCGACCACTGAGGGATGAATTCACCTCCTCAACCCCTGAATGGAGTCTTCTTGTCCTTTCTAGTAACCTCCAGTGACAACCCCCCTCCTTGGAGGGTGAGCTCCTGCTACCTCTCCCTCAGTGCCCTTGACAGCTGTTCCACCACCAAACCACAGCTCAAGTTATCAGAACCCTCTTCTCCACCCCCACCCAGGTTGGGCAGGGAGGCGGCTTTAGCAGGGGGGGCAGGAGGAATTCTGCCAGCAGTGAAGTGCGTTGCGGGGAGGTTGAGATATTGTCTGAAGTCATCCCAGACACTAATGCTAAGCCACAGGATGGCAGCATCTAGTGTCAGTGGAGTCCAAGCACTATTTCAACCATACAGTTTTGGATGAACTCCCCACAAGGGGAGGTGAAGAGCACCCCCAGCAACACACACACAAACACACACACACAGAGACACCACTCCTGGTGGTGAAAGGGGAACAGGAGAAAGGATAAAAGAAGTAAGATATGAAGAGAAAGGAAGGGGGGATGGAGGAAAAGGTAAAACGAAAATGAGAAACACTAATGTCCCCTGTGATTCTACGGGACAAAATCCCACAGAGGGAATAAAATTCTGCCACCTTAAACTAGTGTTTTCCATGCCTAGAATTCAGCTGGCACCAGATGGACCTCACTGAGCAGCTTCCAAAACCTCTTGGAGGCTCTTACCTTCTAAATAGGGACGTCTGTTTTCTAGTAAAATCCGTCAAAGGAAAGGAGAAAACTCCAAAGAGGCTCCTGCTCGCACTCACACATGTGAACACTAATACTCTCTCAGTCCTCAAAGAGAGACCTCGAGAAGGAGACTTGCTGAAGCAATAACAGAGACTTGGTGGGATAACTCACATGACTGGAGTACTGTCATGGATGGATATAAACTGTTCAGGAAGGACAGGCAGGGCAGAAAAGGTGGGGGAGTTGCATTGTATGTAAGAGAGGAGTATGAGTGCTCAGAGGTCCGGTATGAAACTGTAGAAAAACCTGAGAGTCTCTGGATAAAGTTGAGAAGTGTGAGCAACAAGGGGGATGTCACGGTTGGAGTCTGGTATAGACCACCAGACCAGGGGGATGAGGTGGACGAGGCTTTCTTCTGGCAACTAGCAGAAGTTGCTAGATCGCAGGCCCTGGTTCTCATGGGAGACTTTAATCACCCTGATATCTGCTAGGAGAGCAATACAGCGGTGCACAGACAATCCAGGAAGTTTTTGGAACGTGTAGGGCACAATTTCCTGGTGCAAGTGCTGGAGGAACCAACTAGGGGCAGAGCTTTTCTCGACCTGCTGCTCACAAACAGGGAAGAATTAGTAGGGGAAGCAAAAGTGGATGGGAACCTGGGAGGCAGTGACCATGAGATGGTCGAGTTCAGGATCCTGACACAAGGAAGAAAGGAGAGCAGCAGAATATGGACCCTGGACTTCAGAAAAGCAGACTTTGACTCCCTCAGGGAACAGATGGGCAGGATCCCCTGGGAGAATAACATGAAGGGCAAAGGGGTCCAGGAGAGCTGGCTGTATTTTAAAGAATCCTTATTGCGGTTGCAGGAACAAACCATCCCGATGTGTAGAAAGAATAGTAAATATGGCAGGCGACCAGCTTGGCTAAACAGTGAAATCCTTGCTGATCTTAAACGCAAAAAAGAAGCTTACAAGAAGTGGAAGATTGGACAAATGACCAGGGAGGAGTATAAAAATATTGCTCAGGCATGCAGGAGTGAAATCAGGAATGCCAAATCACACTTGGAGTTGCAGCTAGCAAGAGATGTTAAGAGTAACAAGAAGGGTTTCTTCAGGTATGTTAGCAACAAGAAGAAAGTCAAGGAAAGTGTGGGCCCCTTACTGAATGAGGGAGGCAACCTAGTGACTGAGGATGTGGAAAAAGCTAATGTACTCAATGCTTTTTTTGCCTCTGTCTTCACGAACAAGGTCAGCTCCCAGACTGCTGCACTGGGCAGCACAATATGGGGAGAAGGTGACCAGCCCTCTGTGGAGAAAGAAGTGGTTCGGGACTATTTAGAAAAACTGGACGTGCACAACTCCATGGGGCTGGATGCGCTGCATCCGAAGGTGCTAAAGGACTTGGCGGATGAGATTGCACAGCCATTAGCCATTATTTTTGAAAACTCATGGCGATCGAGGGAGGTCCCGGATGACTGGAAAAAGGCTAATGTAGTGCCCATCTTTAAAAAAGGGAAGGAGGAGGATCCGGGGAACTACAGGCCAGTCAGCCTCACCTCAGTCCCTGGAAAAATCATGGAGCAGGTCCTCAAGGAATCAATGATGAAACACTTAGAGGAGAGGAAAGTGATCAGGAACAGTCAGCATGGATTCACCAAGGGGAAGTCGTGCCTGACTAACCTAATTGCCTTCTATGATGAGATAACTGGCTCTGTGGATGAAGGGAAAGCAGTGGATGTGTTATTCCTTGACTTTAGCAAAGCTTTTGATACGCTCTCCCACAGTATTCTTGCCACCAAGTTAAAGAAGTATGGGCTGGATGAATGGACTGTAAGGTGGATAGAAAGCTGGCTGGATCGTCGGGCTCAACGGGTAGTGATCAATGGCTCCATGTCTAGTTGGCAGCCGGTTTCAAGCGGAGTAGTGCCCCAAGGGTCGGTCCTGGGGCCGGTTTTGTTTAATATCTTTATTAATGATCTGGAGGATGGTGTGGACTGCACTCTCAGCAAGTTTGCAGATGACACTAAACTAGGAGGCGTGGTAGATACGCTAGAGGGTAGGGATCGGATACAGAGGGACCTAGACAAATTAGAGGATTGGGCCAAAAAAAACCTGATGAAGTTCAACAAGGACAAGTGCAGAGTCCTGCACTTAGGACGGAAGAATCCCATGCACTGCTACAGACTAGGGACCGAATGGCTAGGTAGCAGTTCTGCAGAAAAGGACCTAGGGGTCACAGTGGACGAGAAGCTGGATATGAGTCAACAGTGTGCTCTTGTTGCCAAGAAGGCTAACGGCATTTTGGGCTGTATAAGTAGGGGCATTGCCAGCAGATCGAGGAACGTGATCGTTCCCCTTTATTCGACATTGGTGAGGCCTCATCTGGAATAATGTGTCCAGTTTTGGGCCTGTGGAAGCAGAGAAAGAGCTCACAGGAAGGGGATGCAATGCATGACAGTTCGTTAGCAAGAGTTAGGCTAACTGTAACCCTAATAACGCGAGATTTGTAGAAGCGAGGAATGTGTGAGGCGGGTGAGAAAGAACTGTGTAAGAAGTCATTATGACCTGGTATAGATAAGGTGTAGAAGACCTTGTGTAGATAAGGTGTAGAAAATATTTTATGTTGGCAAGAGTCAAAACAAGTGAAGAAATGAGATATCAAGATGGCCTATGTATAAACAAAACGCAGCTGTCCCTCGTTATTTCTGTAATGAAAGGTATAAATGCTTGCTGTAATTAGTTACCTGGGAGAGACCTGCTTAGCTCTCTCCCTCTGGGCAATTGTGAGAGTTAATAAAGCATCTGACTTGCTGTACCTAAACAAATAGTGAGAACTCTGTTTTTCTCCGACAGGCCCCACACTACAAGAAGGATGTGGAAAAATTGGAAAGAGTCCAGTGGAGAGCAACAAAAATGATTAGGGGTCTGGAGCACATGACTTATGAGGAGAGGCTGAGGGAACTGGGATTGTTTAGTCTCCAGAAGAGAAGAATGAGGGGGGATTTGATAGCAGCCTTCAACTACGTGAAGGGGGGTTCCAAAGAGGATGGAGCTCGGTTGTTCTCAGTGGTGGCAGATGACAGAACAAGGAGCAATGGTCTCAAGTTGCAGTGGGGGAGGTCCAGGTTGGATATTAGGAAACACTATTTCACTAGGAGGGTGGTGAAGCACTGGAATGCGTTAACTAGGGAGGTGGTGGAGTCTCCTTCCTTGGAGGTTTTTAAGGCCCGGCTTGACAAAGCCCTGGCTGGGATGATTTAGTTGGGAATTGGTCCTGCTTTGAGGACGGGGTTGGAGTAGATGACCTCTTGAGGTCCCTTCCAACCCTGATATTCTATGATTCTATGATTCTATGAAAGTCACAGGGGTCTCTGAGGTTTCCCTGGCCCTAAGCCCCTGTCCTGCCTGGCTGATGTCAGCATCTCTCTCTGAGGTTACCACCTCCCTAACACCTTTGACCAATAGGCTGAGGTCCTGAAAAGGCCTTTGTGATGTCACTGCCACACCCACCCATCCCCGGAAGTGCTAATGTCCTGCTGCTGGCCTGACACTTTGAAGGTTTGAGCTACTCTGTGTGGATCACCCCACTCAATGCGTCTTCATTCTAGGAAGCAAGCCGGCTAGACAGTAAAACATCAGAGGCTGCTCCCAATACTACACTCAGTGTTTCCAAAATTTGTAGACTTTATGGCCACAAGAGACCTTTAGAGCATCTCATCTAAGCCCCTGCATATCATAGGCCTCCTGTATAGTACAATAGTTACTTTTTGGGCACACACATTCCAGAAAGGCATCTAGTCTTCATTCAATGACATCAAGAGATGGAGAATCCACCACTTTCCCTTTTAGTGAGTACCAGGGGGATCCATTTCCCCTTCCACTAGTTCCCCATTTACAGTGAGACAGAGCAGTACCTGCAGCAGGGAGCGGGAGTTGCTGATGGCCTCAGAGGCACAGCCCCTGCAGTGTCTCAGGAATCTGGCGCAAGTGCCGGATGATGCGGAGCTGGTGCATCACTTTTGGCCGTGACGTCCTCCTGCTGCAAGGGAACGAGAACCTGTCAGAGACTCAAACGCCCCGAGGAATCTGGAGGAATTAAGGGCACCTGGAACCAGCAGTATTTCCACCCAGCACCTGCCGACCACTGAGGGATAAATTCACCTCCTGAACCCCAGAATGGAGTCTTCTTGTCCTTTCTAGTAACCTCCAGTGCCAACCCCCCTCCTTGAAGGATGAGCTCCTGCTATCTCCCCCTCAGTGCCCTTGACAGCTGTTCCACCTCCAAACCACAGCTCAAGTTATTAGTACCTTTGGACACAGACTGGCTAACCTAGTGAGGAGGGCTTTAAACTAGGTTCGACGGGGACAGGTGAGCAAAGCCCACAGGTAAGTGGGGAACATGGAGACCGGGGAGATGGGTCAAAAACGAGAGGGAGTGTGGGCTATATTGTCAGAGAGAAAGGAGGGTCAGGACAAAACTGGGAGGAAAGATCAAACCAGTATCTTAGATGCCTATATACAAATGCGAGAAGTATGGGGAATAAGCAGGAAGAACTGGAAGTGCTAATAAATAAATACAACTATGACATTGTTGGCATCACTGAAACTTGGTGGGATAATACACGTGATTGGAATGTTGGTGTGGATGGGTACAGCTTGCTCAGGAAGGATAGACAGGGGAAAAAGGGAGGAGGTGTTGCCTTGTATATTAAAAATGTACACCCTTGGACTGAGGTAGAGATGGACATAGGAGACGTTGAGAGTCTCTGGGTTAGGCTAAAAGGGGTAAAAAACAAGGGAGATGTCATGCTAGGAGTCTACTACAGGCCACCTAACCAGGTGGAAGAGGTGGATGAGGCTTTTTTTAAGCAACTAACAAAATCATCCAAAGCCCAAGATTTGGTGGTGATGGGGGACTTCAACTATCCGGCTATATGTTGGGAAAATAACACAGCGGGGCACAGACTATCCAACAAATTCCTGGACTGCATTGGAGACAACTTTTTATTTCAGAAGGTTGAAAAAGCTACTGGGGGGAAGCTGTTCTAGACTTGATTTTAACAAATAGGGAGGAACTCGTTGAGAATTTGAAAGTAGAAGGCAGCCTGGGTGAAAGTGATCATGAAATCATAGAGTTTGCAATTCTAAGGAAGGGTAGAAGGGAGAACAGCAAAATAGAGACAATGGATTTCAGGAAGGCAGATTTTGGTAAGCTCAGAGAGCTGATAGGTAAGGTCCCATGGGAATCAAGACTGAGGGGAAAAACAACTGAGGAGAGTTGGCAGTTTTTCAAAGGGACACTATTAAGGGCCCAAAAGCAAGCTATTCCGCTGGTTAGGAAAGATAGAAACTGTGGCAAAAGACCACCTTGGCTTAACCATGAGATCTTGCATGATCTAAAAAATAAAAAGGAGTCATATCAAAAATGGAAACTGGGACAGATTACAAAGGATGAATATAGGCAAACAACACAGGAATGCAGGGGCAAGATTAGAAAGGCAAAGGCACAAAATGAGCTCAAACTAGCTACGGGAATAAAGGGAAACAAGAAGACTTTTTATCAATACATTAGAAGCAAGAGGAAGACCAAAGACAGGGTAGGCCCACTGCTTAGTGAAGAGGGAGAAACAGTAACAGGAAACTTGGAAATGGCGGAGATGCTTAATGACTTCTTTGTTTCGGTCTTCACCGAGAAGTCTGAAGGAATGCCTAACATAGTGAATGCTAATGGGAAGGGGGTAGGTTTAGCAGATAAAATAAAAAAAGAACAAGTTAAAAATCACTTAGAAAAGTTAGATGCCTGCAAGTCACCCGGGCCTGATGAAATGCATCCTGGAATACTCAAGGAGCTAATAGAGGAGGTATCTGAGCCTCTAGCTATTATCTTTGGAAAATCATGGGAGACGGGAGAGATTCCAGAAGACTGGAAAAGGGCAAATATAGTGCCCATCTATAAAAAGGGAAATAAAAACAACCCAGAAAACTACAGACCAGTGAGTTTAACTTCTGTGCCAGGGAAGATAACGGAGCAAGTAATTAAGGAAATCATCTGCAAACACTTGGAAGGTGGTAAGGTGATAGGGAACAGCCATCATGGATTTGTGAAGAACAAATCACGTCAAACCAATCTGATAGCTTTCTTTGATAGGATAACGAGCCTTCTGGGTAAGGGTGAGGCTGTGGATGTGGTATACCTAGACTTTAGTAAGGCATTTGATACGGTCTCGCATGATATTCTTATTGATAAACTAGGCAAATACAATTTAGATGGGGCTACTATAAGGTGGGTGCATAACTGGCTGGATAACCGTACTCAGAGAGTTGTTATTAATAGTTCCCAATCCTGCTGGAAAGGCATAACGAGTGGGGTATCGCAGGGGTCTGTTTTGGGACCGGCGCTGTTCAATATCTTCATCAACGACTTAGATATTGGCATAGAAAGTACGCTTATTAAGTTTGCGGATGATACCAAACTGGGAGGGATTGCAACTGCTTTGGAGGACAGGGTCATAATTCAAAATGATCTGGACAAATTGGAGAAATGGTCTGAGTTAAACAGGATGAAGTTTAACAAAGACAAATGCAAAGTGCTCCACTTAGGAAGGAACAATCAGTTTCACACATACAGAATGGGAAGAGACTGTCTAGGAAGGAGTACGGCAGAAAGGGATCTAGGGGTTATAGTGGACCACAAGCTAAATATGAGTCAACAGTGTGATGCTGTTGCAAAAAAAGCAAACCTGATTCTGGGATGTATTAACAGGTGTGTTGTGAGCAAGACACGAGAAGTCATTCTTCCGCTCTACTCTGCTCTGGTTAGGCCTCAGCTGGAGTATTGTGTCCAGTTCTGGGCACCGCATTTTAAAAAAGATGTGGAGAAATTGGAAAGGGTCCAGAGAAGAGCAACAAGAATGATTAAAGGTCTTGAGAACATGACCTATGAAGGAAGGCTGAAAGAATTGGCTTTGTTTAGTTTGGAAAAGAGAAGACTGAGAGGAGACATGATAGCAGTTTTCAGGTATTTAAAAGGGTGTCATAAGGAGGTGGGAGAAAACTTGTTCACCTTAGCCTCTAAGGATAGAACCAGAAGCAAATGGTTTAAACTGCAGCAAGGGAGGTCTAGGTTGGACATTAGGAAAAAGTTCCTAACTGTCAGGGTGGTTAAACACTGGAATAAATTGCCGAGGGAGGTTGTGGAATCTCCATCTCTTGAGATATTTAAGAGTAGGTTAGATAAATGTCTATCAGGGATGGTCTAGATGGTATTTGGTCCTGCCATGCGGGCAGGGGACTGGACTCGATGACCTCTCGAGGTCCCTTCCAGTCCTAGAATCTATGAATGTATGAAAAAAACACTGTTCTCCACCCCCACCCAGGTTGGCCAGGGAGGCGGCTCTAGCAGGGGGGGCAGGAGGGATTCTGGCAGCAGTGAAGTGGGTTGAGGGGAAGTTGAGATCTTGCCCCAAGTCATCCCAGACACTAATGCTAAGCCACAGGATGGCAACATCTAGTGTCAGTGGAGTCCAAACACTATTTCAACCCCACAGTTTTTGAGGAACAGGAGAAAGGAGAAAAGAAGTAAGAGATGAAGAGAAAGGAAGGAGGGATGGAGGAAAAGGTAAAACAAAAAGGACAAACCCTAATGTCCCCAGTGATTCTACGGCACAAAATCCAAGGGATGAAATAAAATTCTGCCATCTTAAACTACTGTTTTCCATGCCTAGAATTCAGCTGGCACCAGGTGGATCAGACTGAACAGGTTACAAACCTCTCCGAGGCACTTACTTTCTCAACAGGGACGTCTGTTTTCTAGTAAAATCAGTAAAAGGAAAGGAAACAACTCGAAAGAGGTTCCTCCTCGCATTCACATATGTGAACCCTAATACTCTCTCAGTCCTCAAAGAGAGACCTCGAGAAGGAGACTTCCTGAAGCAAAGCCAGAGGGGTCTCTGAGCTTTCCCTGGCCCTCATGTCAGCATCTCTCTCTGATGTCAGCATCTCTCTCTGAGGTCACCACCTCCCTAACACATTTGACCAATAAGCTGACGTCCTGCAAAAGGCCTTTGTGATGTCACTACCACACCCACCCATCCCCGGAAGTGCTAATGTCCTGCTGCTGGCCTGAAACTTTGAAGGTTTGAGCTACTCTGTGTGGATCACCCCACTCAATGCGTCTTCATTCTAGGAAGCAAGCCGGTTAGACACTAAAACATCAGGGGCTGCTCCCAATGCTACACTCAGTGTTTCCAAAATTAGGAGACTTTATGGCCACAAGAGACCTTTAGAGCATCTCATCTAACCCCCTGCATATCATAGGCTTCCTGTAGAGCACAACAGTTACTTTCTTAGAAAACACATTCCAGAAAGGCATCTAGTCTTCATTCAATGACATCAAGAGATGGAGAATCCACCACTTTCCCATTTAGTGAGTGCCAGGGGGCTCCATTTCCCCTTCCACTAGCTCCCCATTTACAGTAAACCAAAGCAGTACCTGCAGCAGGGAGCGGGAGTTGCTGATGGCCTCAGAGGCACAGCCCCTGCAGTGTCTCAGGCACCTGGCGCAAGTGATGGATGATGCGGAGCTGGTGCATAGCTTTGGCCGTGACGTCCTCCTGCTGCAAGGGAACGAGAACCTGTCAGAGACTCAAACGCCCCGAGGAATCAGGGGGAATTAAGGGCACCGGGAATCAGCAGTATTTCCACTCAGCACCTGCCCACCACAGAGGGATGAATTCACCTCCTGAACCCCAGAATGGAGTCTTATTGTCCTTTCTAGTAACCTCCAGTGCCAAACCCCCTCCTTGAAGGGTGAGCTGCTGCTACCTCCCTCTCAGTGCCCTTGACAGCTGTTCCACCACCAAACCACAGCTCAAGTTATCAAAACCCTCTTCTCCACCCCCACCCAGGTTGGCCAGGGAGGCGGCTCTAGCAGTGGTGGCAGGTGGGATTCTGCCAGCAGTGAAGTGGGTTGCGGGGAGGTTGAGATCTTGCCCCAAGTCATCCCAGACACCAATGCTAATCCACACGATGGCAGCATCTAGTGTTAGTGGAGTCCAAGCACTATTTCAACCACACAGGTTTGGATGAACTCCCCACAAAGGGAGGTGAAGAGAACCCCCAGCAAAACACACACACACACACAAACCACTCCCGGTGGTGGGAGGGGAACAGGAGAAAGGACAAAAGAAGTAAGAGATGAAGAGAAAGGAAGGAGGGAGGGAGGAAAAGGTAAAACGAAAAGGACAAACACTAATGTCCCCAGTGATTCTACGGGACAAAATCACAGGGAGGGAATAAAATTCTGCCACCTTGAACTAGTGTTTTCCATGCCTAGAATTCAGCTGGCACCAGGTGGATCAGACTGAACAGGATACAAACCTCTCCGAGGCACTTACTTTCCTCAAAGAGAGACCTCAAGGAGGAGACTTGCTGAAGCAAAGCCAGAGGGGTCTCTGAGCTTTCCCTGGCCCTCATGTCAGCATCTCTCTCTGATGTCAGCATCTCTCTCTGAGGTCACCACCTCCCTAACACATTTGACCAATAAGCTGACGTCCTGCAAAAGGCCTTTGTGATGTCACTGCCACACCCAACCAAACCCTGAAGTGCTAATGTCCTCCTGCTGGCCTGACACTTTGAAGGTTTGAGCTACTCTGTGTGGATCACCCCACTCAATGCGTCTTCATTCTAGGAAGCAAGCCGGCTAGACAATAAAACATCAGAGGCTGCTCCCAATGCTACACTCCGTGTTTCCAAAATTACTACACTTTATGGCCAGAAGAGACCTTTAGAGCATCTCATCTAAGCCCCTGCATATCATAGGCCTCCTGTATAGTACAATAGTTACTTTTTGGGCACAAACATTCCAGAAAGGTATCTAGTCTAAATTAAATGACATTAAGAGATGGAGAATCCATCACTTTCCCTTTTAGTGAGTGCCAGGGGGATCCATTTCCCCTTCCACTAGCTCCCCATTTACAGTGAGCCAGAACAGTACCTGCAGCAGGGAGCGGGAGTTCCTGAAGGCCTCAGAGGCGCAGCACCTGCAGTGTCTCAGGCACGTGGCGTAAGTGCAGGATGATGCAGAGCTGGTGCATCATTTTGGCCCTGACGTCCTCCTGCTGCAAGGGAACGAGAACCTGTCAGAGACTCAAAGGCCCCGAGGAATCGGGGAATTAAGGGAACCTGGAACCAGCAGTATTTCCACCCAGCACCTGCCCATCAATGAGAGATGAATTCACCTCCTGAACCCCACAATGGAGTCTTCTTGTCCTTTCTAGAAACCTCCAGAGCCAACCCCCCTCCTTGTAGGGTGAGCTCCTGCTACCTCCTGCTCAGTGCCCTTCACAGACATTCCACCTCCAAACCACAGCTAAAGTCATCAGAACCCTCTTCTCCACCCCGACACAGGTTGGGCTGGGAGGCGGCTCTAACAGGGTGTGCAGGAGGGATTCTGACAGCAGTGAAGTGGGTTGCAGGGAGGTTGAGATCTTGACCCAAGTCATCCCAGACACTAATGCTAAGTCACACAATGGCAGCATCTACTGTCAGTGGGGTCCAAGCACTATTTCAACCCCACAGTTTTGGATCAACTCCCCACAAGGGGAGGTGAAGAGAACCAACAGCACCACACACACACACACACACACACACACACACACACCACTCCTGGTGGTGTGAGGGGAACAAGAGAAAGGACAAAAGAAATAAGAGATGAAGAGAAAGGAAGGAGGGATGGAGGAAAAGGTAAAACGAAAAGGACAAACCCTAGTGTCCCCAGTGATTCTACGGGACAAAATTCCAGGGAGGGAATAAAATTCTGCCACCTTAAACTACTGTTTTCCATGCCGAGAATTCAGCTGGCACCAGATGGATCAGACTGAGCAGGTTCCAAAACCTCTTGGAGGCTCTTACCTTCTAATTTTCAAGTAAAATCAGTAAAAGGAAAGGAGAAAACTCGAAAGAGGCTCCTGCTCGCACTTAAATACGTGAACCCTAATACTCTCTCAGTCCTCAAAAAGAAACCTCGAGAAGCAGACTTGCTGAAGCAAAGCCACAGGGGTCTCTGAGGTTTCCCTGGTCGTAAGCCCCTGTCCTCCCTGGCTGAAGACAGCATCTCTCTCTGAGGTCACCACCTCCCTAACACCTTTGACCAGTACGCTGAGGTCCTTGAAAAAGCCTTTGTGATATCACTGCCACACCCAACCAAACCCTAAAGTGCTCATGTCCTGCTGCTTGCCTGACACTTTGAAGGTTTGAGCTACGCTCTTTGGATCACACCACAAAATTCGTCTTCATTCTAGGAAGCAAGCTAGCTAGACAGTAAAACATCAGAGGCTGCTCCCAATACTACACTCAGTGTTTCCAAAATTTGTAGACGTTATGGCCACAAGAGACCTTTAGAGCATCTCATCTAAGCCCCTGCATATCATAGGCCTCCTGTATAGTACAATTGCTACTTTTTGGGCACACACATTCCAGAAAGGCATCTAGTCTTCATTCAATGACATCAAGAGATGGAGAATCCACCACTTTCCCTTTTAGTGAGTGCCAGGGGGCTCCATTTCGCCTTCCACTAGCTCGCCATTTACAGGGAGACAGAGCAGTACCTGCAGCAGGGAGCAGGAGATGCTGAAGGCATCAGAGGCGCAGCCCCTGCAGTGTCTCAGGCACCTGGCGCAAGTGGCGGATAATGCGGGTGCATCACTTTGGCCGTGACGTCCTCCTCCTGCAAGGGAACGAGAACCTGTCAGAGACTGAAACGCCCCGAGGAATCAGGGGGAATTAAGGGCACCTGGAACCAGCAGTATTTCCACTCAGCACCTGCCCACCACTGAGGGATGAATTCACCTCCTGAACCCCAGAATGGAGTCTTCTTGTCCTTTCTAGTAACCACCAGTGCCAACCCCCCTCCTTCTAGGGTGAGCTCCTGCTTCCTCCCACTCAGTGTTCTTGACAGCTGTTCCACCTCCAAACCAAACCTCAAGTTATCAGAACCCTCTTGTCCACCCCCAACCAGGTTGGGCATGGAGGCGGCTCTAGCGGGGGGGCCGGAAGGAATTCTGCCACAAGTGAAGAGGTTGAGGGGAGGTTGAGATCTTGCCCCAAGTCATCCCAGACACTAATGCTAAGCCACAGGATGGCAGCATCTTGTGTCAGTGGAGTCCAAGCACTATTTCAACCCCACAGTTTTAGAGGAACTTCCCACAAGGAGAGGTGAAGAGAACCCCCAGCAATACACACACAGACACACAAACACACACCACTCCTGGTGGTGGGAGGGGAACAAGAGAAAGGACAAAAGAAGTAAGAGATGAAGAAAAAGGAAGGAGGGATGGAGGAAAAGGTAAAATGAAAAGGACAAACGGTAATATCCCTAGTGATTCTACGGGATAAAATACAAGGGACGGAATAAAATTCTGCCACCTTGAACTAGTGTTTCCCATGCCTAGAATTCAGCTGGCACCAGATGGATCAGACTGTGGAGGTTCCAAAACCTCTTGGAGGCTCTTACCTTCTCAACAGGGAAGTCTGTTTTCATAGAATCATAGAATATCAGAGTTGGAAGGGACCTCAAGAAGTCATCTAGTCCAACCCCATGCTCAGAGCAGGACCAATTCCCAGCTAAATCATCCCAGCCAGGTCTTTGTCAAGCCGGGCCTTAAAAACCTCCAAGGAAGGAGACTCCAATCACCAGAGACCCCAACCATCGAAAAATCCCCAAATGTGCTTTGTTGCTTCTAACTAATTTCTAGTAAAATCAGTAAAAGGAAAGGAGAAAACTCGAAAGAGGCTCCTGCTCCCACTCACATACGTGAACCCTAATACTCTGTCAGTCCTCAAAGAGAGACCTCGAGAAGGAGACTTGCTAAAGCAAAACCACAGGGGTCTCTGAGGTTTCCCTGGCCCTGTGCTCCTGTCATGCCTGGCTCATGTCAGCATCTCTCTCTGAGGTCACCACCTCCCTAACACCTTTGAGCAATTCACCTCCTCAACCCCAGAATGGAGTCTTCTTGTCCTTTCTAGTAACCTCCAGTGTCAACCCCACTCCTTGTAGGATGAGCTCCTGCTACCTCCAGCTCAGTGCCCTTGACAGCTGTTCCACCTCCAAACCACAGCTCAAGTTATCAGAACCCTCTTCTCCACCCCCACCCAGGTTGGGCAGGGAGGCGGATCTAGCTGGGGGGGCAGCAGGGATTCTGAAAGCAGAAAAGTGCGTTGCGGGGAGGTTGAGACCTTGCCCCAAGTCATCGCAGACAGTAATGTTAAGCCACATGATGGGAGCATCTAGTGTCAGTGGAGTCCAAGCACTATTTCAACCTCACAGTATTCGATCAACTTTCCACAAGGGGAGGTGAAGAGCACCGCCAACAACACACACACACACACACACACACACTCCTGGTGGTGGGAGGGGAACAGGAGAAAGGACAAAAGAAGTAAGTGATGAAGAGAAAGGAAGGAGGGATGGAGGAAAAGGTAAAACGAAAAGGACAAAACCTAATCTCCCCAGTGATTCCACGGGACAAAATCCCAGGGAGGGAATAAAATTCTGCCACCTTGAGCTAGTGTTTTCCATGCCTAGAATTCAGCTGGCACCAGGTGGATCAGACTGAAAAGGTTACAAACCTCTCCGAGGCTCTTAACTTCTTAACAGGGACGTCTGTTTTCTAGTAAAATCAGTAAATAGAAAGGAGAAATCTCGAAAGAGGCTCCTGCTCGCACTCACATACGTCAGCCCTAATACTCTCTCAGTCCTCAAGAGAAACCTCGAGAAGGAGACTTGCTGAAGCAAAGCCACAGGGGTCTCTGAGGTTTCCCTGGCCATGCGCCCCTGTCCTGCCTCGCTGATGGCAGCATCTCTCTCTGAGGTTACCACCTCCCTAACACCTTTGACCAATATGCTGAGGTCCTGCAAAAGACCTTTGTGATATCACTGCCACCAATCAAACCCTTAAGTGCTAGTGTCCTGCTGCTGGCCTGACACTATGAAGGTTTGAGCTACTCTCTGTGGATCACCCCACTCAATGCATCCTCATTTCAGGAAGCAAGCGGGCTAGACAGTAAAACATCAGAGGCTGCTCCCAATGCTACACTCAGTGTTTCCAAAATTAGTAGACTTTATGGTCAGAAGAGACCTTTAGAGCATCTAATCTAAGCCCCTGCATATCATAGGCTTCCTGTATAGTACAATAGTTACTCTTTGGGCACACACATTCCAGAAAGGCATCTAGTCTTCATTCAATGACATCAAGAGATGGAGAATCCACCACTTTCCCTTTTAGTGAGTGCCAGGGGGCTCCATTTCCCCTTCCACTAGCTCCCCATTTACAGGGAGACAGAGCAGTACCTGCTGCAGGGAGCGGGAGTTGCTGAAGGCCTCAGAGGCGCAGCCCCTGCAGTGTCTCAGGCACCTGGCGCAAGTGGCGGATGATGCGGGTGCATCACTTTGGCCGTGACGTCCTCCTCCTGCAAGGGAACGAGAACCTGTCAGAGACTCAAACGCCCCGAGGAATCAGGGGGAATTAAGGGCACCTGGGACCAGCAGTATTTAAACTGACTACCTGCCCACCACTGAGGGATGAATTCACCTCCTGAACCCCAGAATGGAGTCTTCTTGTCCTTTCTAGTATCCTCCAGTGCCAACCCCCCTCCTTGTAGGATTAGCTCCTGCTACCTCCCCCTCAGTGTTCTTCACAGCTGTTCCACCTCCAAACCAAACCTCAAGTTATCAGACCCCTCTTCTGCACCCCCAACCAGGTTGGGCATCGAGGCGGCTCTAGCGGGGGGGCAGGAGGGATTCTGCCAGAAGTGAAGTGGGTTGAGGGGAGGTTGAGATCTTGCCCCAAGTCATCCCAGACACTAATGCTAAGCCACAGGATGGCAGCATCTAGTGTCAGTGGAGTCCAAGCACTATTTCAACCATACAGTTTTGGATGAACTCCCCACAAGGGGAGGTGAAGAGCACCCCCAGCAACACACACACAAACACACACACACACACACCACTCCTGGTGGTGAAAGGGGAACAGGAGAAAGGACAAAAGAAGTAAGAGATGAAGAGAAAGGAAGGAGGGATGGAGGAAAAGGTAAAACGAAAAGGACAAACCCTAATGTCCCCAGTGATTCTACGGGACAAAATCCCAGGGAGGGAATAAAATTCTGCCATCTTAAACTACTGTTTTCCATGCCTAGAATTCAGCTGGCACCAGATGGATCAGACTGAGCAGGTTCCAAAACCTCTTGGAGGCTCTTACCTTCTAAATAGGGACGTCTGTTTTCTAGTAAAATCCGTCAAAAGGAAAGGAGAAAACTCGAAAGAGGCTCCTGCTCACACTCACATACGTCAACCCTAACACTCTCTCAGTCCTCAAAGAGAGACCTCGAGAAGGAGACTTGCTGAAGCAAAGCCACAGGGGTCTCTGAGGTTTCCCTGGCCCTGTGCTCCTGTCCTGCCAGGCTGATGTCAGCATCTCTCTCGGAGGTCACCACCTCCCTAACACCTTTGACCAATAGGCTGACGTCCTGCAAAAGGCCTTTGTGATAACACTGCCACACCCACCCTTCCCCGGAAGTGCTAATGTCCTGTTGCTGGGCTGACACTTTGAAGGTTTCAGCTACTCTCTGTGGATCACCCCACTCAATGCCTGTTCATTCTAGGAAGCAAGCCGGCTAGACGGTAAAACATCAGAGGCTGCTCCCAATGCTACACTCAGTGTTTCCAAAATTAGGGGACTTTATGGCCACAAGAGACCTTTAGAGCATCTCATCTAACCCCTTGCATACCATAGGCTTGCTGTATAGTACAATAGTTACTTTTTGGGCACACACATTGCAGAAAGGCATCTAGTCTTCCTTCAATGACATCAGGAGATGGAGAATCCACCACTTTCCCTTTTAGTGAGTGCCAGGGGGCTCCATTTCCCCTTCCACTAGCTCCCCATTTACAGTGAGACAGAGCAGTACCTGGAGCAGGGAGCGGGAGTTGCTGATGGCCTCAGAGGCACAGCCCCTGCAGTGTCTCAGGAATCTGGCGCAAGTGCCGGATGATGCGGAGCTGGTGCATCACTTTTGGCCGTGACGTCCTCCTGCTGCAAGGGAATGAGAACCTGTCAGAGACTCAAACGCCCCGAGGAATCAACGGGAATTAAGGGCACCTGGAACCAGCACTACTTCCACCCATCACCTGCCCACCACTGAGGGATAAATTCACCTCCTGAACCCCAGAATGGAGTCTTCTTCTCCTTTCTAGTAACCTCCAGTGCCAACCCCCCTCCTTGAAGGATGAGCTCCTGCTATCTCCCCCTCAGTGCCCTTGACAGCTGTTCCACCTCCAAACCACAGCTCAAGTTATTAGTACCTTTGGACACAGACTGGCTAACCTAGTGAGGAGGGCTTTAAACTAGGTTCGACGGGGACAGGTGAGCAAAGCCCACAGGTAAGTGGGGAACATGGAGACCGGGGAGATGGGTCAAAAACGAGAGGGAGTGTGGGCTATATTGTCAGAGGGAAAGGAGGGTCAGGACAAAACTGGGAGGAAAGATCAAACCAGTATCTTAGAGCAAGTAATTAAGGAAATCATCTGCAAACACTTGGAAGGTGGTAAGGTGATAGGGAACAGCCAGCATGGATTTGTGAAGAACAAATCATGTCAAACCAATCTGATAGCTTTCTTTGATAGGATAACGAGCCTTCTGGATAAGGGTGAGGCTGTGGATGTGGTATACCTAGACTTTAGTAAGGCATTTGATACGGTCTCGCATGATATTCTTATTGATAAACTAGGCAAATACAATTTAGATGGGGCTACTATAAGGTGGGTGCATAACTGGCTGGATAACCGTACTCAGAGAGTTGTTATTAATAGTTCCCAATCCTGCTGGAAAGCCATAACGAGTGGGGTATCGCAGGGGTCTGTTTTGGGACCGGCGCTGTTCAATATCTTCATCAACGACTTAGATATTGGCATAGAAAGTACGCTTATTAAGTTTGCGGATGATACCAAACTGGGAGGGATTGCAACTGCTTTGGAGGACAGGGTCATAATTCAAAATGATCTGGACAAATTGGAGAAATGGTCTGAGTTAAACAGGATGAAGTTTAACAAAGACAAATGCAAAGTGCTCCACTTAGGAAGGAACAATCAGTTTCACACATACAGAATGGGAAGAGACTGTCTAGGAAGGAGTACGGCAGAAAGGGATCTAGGGGTTATAGTGGACCACAAGCTAAATATGAGTCAACAGTGTGATGCTCTTGCAAAAAAAGCAAACCTGATTCTGGGATGTATTAACAGGTGTGTTGTGAGCAAGACACGAGAAGTCATTCTTCCGCTCTACTCTGCTCTGGTTAGGCCTCAGCTGGAGTATTGTGTCCAGTTCTGGGCACCGCATTTTAAAAAAGATGTGGAGAAATTGGAAAGGGTCCAGAGAAGAGCAACAAGAATGATTAAAGGTCTTGAGAACATGACCTATGAAGGAAGGCTGAAAGAATTGGCTTTGTTTAGTTTGGAAAAGAGAAGACTGAGAGGAGACATGATAGCAGTTTTCAGGTATTTAAAAGGGTGTCATAAGGAGGAGGGAGAAAACTTGTTCACCTTAGCCTCTAAGGATAGAACCAGAAGCAATGGGTTTAAAGTGCAGCAAGGGAGGTCTAGGTTGGACATTAGGAAAAAGTTCCTAACTGTCAGGGTGGTTAAACACTGGAATAAATTGCCGAGGGAGGTTGTGGAATCTCCATCTCTTGAGATATTTAAGAGGAGGTTAGATAAATGTCTATCAGGGATGGTATTTGGTCTCATAGACTCATAGACTTTAAGGTCAGAAGGGACCATTATGATCATCTGGTCTGACCCCCTGCATGCTGCAGGCCACAAGACCCTTCCCTGGACTGTGCCGTTGAAGTCCCCAATCCTGTGTTTTAGTGACTTCAATCGGCAGGGACCCTCCTGCTAGTGATCCCTGCCCCATGCTGCGGAGGAAGGCGAAAAACCTCCAGAGGCTCAGCCAATCTACCCTGGAGGAAAATTCCTTCCCGACCCCAAATATGGCGATCAGTAAGACCCCGAGCATGTAGGCAAGAGTCTCTAGCCTGACCCTTGTTTGCCATTATGCTATTTACGTACCATTGCTTGGTTTTTCTCGGCTACTATGTTTTACCATTAAACCATTCCCTCCATAAACTTATCCAACTTAATCTTAAAACCAGACAGGTCCGTTGCCCCCACCGTTTCCCTCGGAAGGCCGTTCCAATATTTCACCCCTCTGACGGTCAGAAACCTTCGTCTGATTTCAAGCCTGAACTTCCCCACGGCCAGTTTATATCCATTGGTTCTCGTGTCCACATTAGTACTCAGCTGAAATAATTCCTCTCCCTCCCTTGTATTTATCCCTCTGATATATTTAAAGATAGCAATCATATCCCCCCTCAGCCTTCGTTTTGTCAGACTAAACAACCCGAGCTCCTCTAATCTCTTTTCATACGACAGGTTTTCCATTCCTCTGATCATCCTAGTCGCCCTTCTCTGCACCCGTTCCAATTTGAGTTCATCTTTTTTAAACATGGGAGACCAGAACTACACACAGTACTCCAAATGAGGTCTCACCAGCGCCGTATACAACGGAAGCAGGACCTCCTTATCCCTACTAGATATACCTCGCCTAATACATCCCAAGACCGCATTGGCTTTTTTCACAGCCACGTCACATTGTCGACTCATAGTCATCCTGCGCTCTACAAGGACCCCTAGGTCCTTCTCCTCTTCCGTTACTTCTAACCAATGCGTCCCCATCTTGTAACTAAAATTGTTATTAGTCATCCCCAAGTGCATCACCTTACACTTTTCACTATTAAATTTCATCTTATTTCTGACACTCCAATTCACAAGCTCATTCAAGTCTCCCTGCAGAATATCCCTATCCTCCTCCGAATTTGCAACTCCTCCCACCTTCGTATCATCCGCAAACTTTATCAGCCCACTCTTGCAATCGGTTCCGAGGTCAGTTATAAATAGATTAAATAAAATGGGTCCCAAAACCGAACCTTGAGGCACTCCACTAGTAACCTCCCTCCAACCCGACAGTTCACCCTTTAATACGACCCGCTGCATTCTCCCCATTAACCAATTCTTTATCCACCTCTGGATTTTCATATCGATCCCCATGTTTTCCAGTTTAACCAATAATTCCTCATGGGGTACAGTATCAAACGCTTTACTGAAATCCAGGTATATTAGGTCCACCGCATTTCCCTTATCTAATAAGTCCGTTACATGGTCCTGCCATGCGGGCAGGGGACTGGACTCGATGACCTCTCGAGGTCCCTTCCAGTCCTAGAATCTATGAACGTATGAAAAAAACACTGTTCTCCACCCCCACCCAGGTTGGCCAGGGAGGCGGCTCTAGCAGGGGGGGCAGGAGGGATTCTGGCAGCAGTGAAGTGGGTTGCGGGGAAGTTGAGATCTTGACCCAAGTCATCCCAGACACTAATGCTAAGCCACAGGATGGCAGCATCTAGTGTCAGTGGAGTCCAAACACTATTTCAACCCCACAGTTTTCGATGAACTTCCCACAAGGAGAGGTGATGAGCACCCCCAGCAACACACACACACACACACACACACACACACACCACTCCTTGTGGTGGGAGGGGAAGAGGAGAAAGGACAAAAGAAGTAAGAGATGAAGAGAAAGGAAGGAGGGATGGAGGAAAAGGTAAAACAAAAAGGACAAACCCTAACGTCCCCAGTGATTCTACGGCACAAAATCCAAGGGATGGAATAAAATTCTGCCATCTTAAACTACTGTTTTCCATGCCTAGAATTCAGCTGGCACCACGTGGATCAGACTGAGCAGCTGCCAAAACCTCTTGGAGGCTCTTACCTTCTAAACAGGGACGTCTGTTTTCTAGTAAAATCAGTAAAAGGAAAGGAGAAAACTCGAAAGAGGCTCCTGCACGCACTCACGTACGTGAACCCTAATACTCTCTCAGTCCTCAAAGAAAGACCCCGAGAAGGAGACTTGCTGAAGCAAAGCCACAGGGTCTCTGAGGTTTCCCTGGCCCTGTGCTCCTGTCCTGCCAGGCTGATGTCAGCATCTCTCTCTGAGGTCACCACCTCCCTAACACATTTGACCAATAAGCTGACATCCTGCAAAAGGCCTTTGTGATGTCACTGCCACACCCAACCAAACCCTGAAGTGCTAATGTCCTGCTGCTGGCCTGACACTTTGAAGCTTTGAGGTTGTCATAACTATAAAGGGAAGGGTAACAGCTGTCCTGTGTACAGTACTAAGAAATCCTCCTGGCCAGAGACTCCAAAATCCTTTTCCCTCTAAAGGGTTAAGAAGCTCAGGTAACCTGGCTGGCATCTGACCTAAAGGACCAATAAGGGGACAAGATACTTTCAAATCTTGGGGAGGGGAAGGCTTTTGTTTGTGTTCTTTGTTTGTGTGGGTGTTCGCCCTCGGGACTGAGAGGGACCAGACATCAATCCAGGTTCTCCACATCTTTCTAAACAAGTCTCTCCTATTTCAAACAAGGCGTGTTAGTTTTCCTTTGTTTTCTCAACTTGTAAATGTACCTTTTACTAGAGTGTTTATCTTTGTTTGCTGTACTTTGAACCTAAGACTAGAGGGGAGTCCTCTGAGCTCTTTAAGTTTGATTACCCTGTAAGGTTAATTTCCATACTGATTTTACAGAGATGATTTTTACCTTTTTCTTTAATTAAAAGCCTTATTTTTAAGAACCAAGGAGTTTGGATCTTGATTCACCAGGAGTTGGTGGGAGGAAGGAGGGAAATGGTTAATTTCTCCTTCTTTTAGATCCAAGGGGGTTGGATCTGTATTCACCAGAAGTTGGTGGGAGGAAGGAGGGGGGATGGTTTATTTCTCCTTGTTTTAAGACCAAGGGGTTTGGATCTGTATTCACCAGGGAATTGCTGAAAGGTTTCTCAAGGCTACCCAGGGGAGGAAATTAGCCTTGGGATGGTGGTTAAGCTTAGAGGTTTTCATGCAGGCCCCTACATTTGTACCCTAAACTTCAAAGTGGGGATACAGCCTTGACACAGGTACTCTCTGTGGATCACCCCACTCAATGCGTCTTCATTCTAGGAAGCAAGCCGGCTAGACAGTAAAATATCACAGGCTGCTCCCAATACTACACTCAGTGTTTCCAAAATTTGTAGACTTTATGGCCACAAGAGACCTTTAGAGCATCTCATCTAAGCCCCTGCATATCATAGGCCTCCTGTATAGTACAATAGTTACTTTTTGGGCACACACATTCCAGAAAGGCATCTAGTCTTCATTCAATGACATCAAGAGATGGAGAATCCACCACTTTCCCTTTTAGTGAGTGCCAGGGGGCTCCATTTCCCCTTCCACTAGCTCGCCATTTACAGGGAGACAGAGCAGTACCTGCAGCAGGGAGCGGGAGTTGCTGAAGGCCTCAGAGGCGCAGCCCCTGCAGTGTCTCAGGCACATGGCGCAAGTGCCGGATGATGCGGAGCTGGTGCATCACTTTGGCCGTGACGTCCTCCTGCTGCAAGGGAACGAGAACCTGTCAGAGACTCAAACGCGCCGAGGACTCAGGGGGAATTAAGGGCACCTGGAACCAGCAATATTTAAACTGACTACCTGCCCACCACTGAGGGATGAATTCACCTCCTGAACCCCAGAATGGAGTCTTCTTGTCCTTTCTAGTAACCTCCAGTGCCAACCCACCACCTTGTAGGGTGAGCTCCTGCTACCTCCCCCTCAGTACCCTTGACAGCTGTTCTACCTCCAAACCACAGCTCAAGTTATCAGAACCCTCTTCTCCACCCCAACCCAGGTTGCGCAGGGAGGCGGCCCTAGCAGGGGGGGCAGGAGGGATTCTGCCAGCAGTGAAGTGGGTTGCGGGGAAGTTGAGATCTTGTCCCAAGTTGTCCCAGACACTAATGCTAAGCCACAGGATGGCAGCATCTAGTGTCAGTGGAGTCCAAGCACTATTTGAACCCGACAGTTTTGGATCAACTTCCCACAAGGGGAGGTGAAGAGCACCCCCAGCAACACACACACCACTCCTGGAGGTGGGAGGGGAACAAGAGAAAGGACAAAAGAAGTAAGAGATGAAGAGAAAGGAAGGAGGGATGGAGGAAAAGGTAAAACGAAAAGGACAAACCCTAGTGTCCCCAGTGATTCCACGGGACAAAATTCCAGGGAGGGAAGAAAATTCTGCCACCTTAAACTACTGTTTTCCATGCCGAGAATTCAGCTGGCACCAGATGGATCAGACTGAGCAGGTTCCAAAACCTCTTGGAGGCTCTTACCTTCTAATTTTCAAGTAAAATCAGTAAAAGGAAAGGAGAAAACTCGAAAGAGGCTCCTGCTCGCACTCACATACGTCAACCCTAACACTCTCTCAGTCCTCAAAAAGAAACCTCGAGAAGGAGACTTGCTGAAGCAAAGCCACAGGGGTCTCTGAGGTTTCCCTGGTCGTAAGCCCCTGTCCTCCCTGGCTGAAGACAGCATCTCTCTCTGAGGTCACCACCTCCCTAACACCTTTGACCAGTACGCTGAGGTCCTTGAAAAAGCCTTTGTGATATCACTGTCATACCCAACCAAACCCTAAAGTGCTCATGTCCTGCTGCTGGCCTGACACTTTGAAGGTTTGAGCTACGCTCTGTGGATCACACCACAAAATTCGTCTTCATTCTAGGAAGCAAGCTAGCTAGACAGTAAAACATCAGAGGCTGCTCCCAATACTACACTCAGTGTTTCCAAAAGTAGGAGACTTTCTGGCCAGAAGAGACCTTTACAGCATCTCATCTAACCCCCTCCATATCATAGGCTTCCAGTATAGTACAATAGTTACTTTTTGGGCACACACATTCCAGAAAGGCATCTAGTCTTCAATCAATGACATCAAGAGTTGGAGAATCCACCACTTTCCCTTTTAGTGAGTGCCCGGGGGCTCCATTTCCCCTTCCACTAGCTCCCCATTTACAGTGAGCCAGAGCAGTACCTGCAGCCGGGAGAGGGAGTTGCTAAGGCCTCAGAGGAACAGCCCCTGCAGTGTCTCAGGCACATGGCGTAAGTGCCGGATGATGCGGAGCTGGTGCATCCCTTTGGCCGTGACGTCCTCCTCCTGCAAGGGAACGAGAACCTGTCAGAGACTCAAATGCCCCGAGGAATCAGGGGCAATTAAGGACACCTGGAACCAGCAGTATTTACACCCAGCACCTGCCCACCACTGAGGGATGAATTCACCTCCTGAACCCCAGAATGGAGTCGTCTTCTCCTTTCTAGGAATCTCCAGTGCCAACCCCCGTCCTTGTAGGGTGAGCTCCTGCTACCTCCCCCTCAGTGCCCTTGACAGCTGTTCCACCTCCAAACCACAGCTCAAGTTATCAGAACCCTCTTCTCCACCCCCACCCAGGTTGGCCAGGGAGGCGGCTCTAGCAGGGGGGGCAGGTGGGATTCTGGCAGCAGTGAAGTGGGTTGCGGGGAGGTTGAGATCTTGCCCCAAGTCATCCCAGACACTAATGCTAAACCACACGATGGCAGCATCTAGTGTCAGTGGAGTCCAAGCACTATTTCAACCATACAGTTTTGGATCAACTCCCAACAAGGGGAGGTGAAGAGCACCCCCAGCAACACACACACAAACACACACACACACACACACACACACACACACACACACACACACACACACACACACACACACACACACACACACATATACCACTCCTGGTGGTGGGAGGGGAACAAGAGAAAGGACAAAAGAAGTAAGAGATAAAGAGAAAGGAAGGAGGGATGGAGGAAAAGGTAAAACGAAAAGGACAAACCCTAATGTCCCCAGTGATTCTACCAGACAATATTAAGGGAGGGATTAAAATTCTGCCACCTTGAACTAGTGTTTTCCATGCCTAGAATTCAGCTGGCACCAGATGGATCAGACTGAGCAGGTTCCAAAACCTCTTGGAGGCTCTTACTTTCTAAACAGGGATGTCTGTTTTCTAGTAAAATCAGTAAAAGGAGAAACTCGAAAGAGGTTCCTCCTCGCGCTCACATACTTGAACCCTAATACTCTCTGAGTCCTAAAAAGGGAGACCTCGAGAAGGAGACTTGCTAAAGCAAAGCCAAAGGGGTCTCTGAGGTTTCCCTGGCCCTGCGCTCCTGTCCTGCCTGGCTGATGTCAGCATCTCTCTCTCAGGTAACCACCTCCCTAAGACCTTTGACCCATAGGCTGAGGTCCAGGATAAGGCCTTTGTGATATCACTGCCACACTCAACCAAACCCTAAAGTGCTAATGTCCTGCTGCTGGCCTGACACTTTGAAGGTTTCAGCTACTCTCTGTGGATCACCCCACTCGATGCGTCTTCATTCTAGGAAGCAAGCCGGCTAGACAGTAAAGCATCAGAGGCTGCTCCCAATGCTACACTCAGTGTTTCCAAAATTACTACACTTTATGGCCAGAAGAGACCTTTAGAACATCTCATCTAACCCCCTGCATATCATAGGCTTCCTGTATAGTACAATAGGTACTTTTTGGGCACACACATTCCAGAAAGGCATCTAGTCTTCATGAAATGACATCAAGAGATGGAGAATCCACCACTTTCCCTTTTACTGAGTGCCAGGGGGCTCCATTTCCCCTTCCACTAGCACCCCATTTACAGTGAGCCAGAGCAGTACCTGCAGCAGGGAGCGGGAGTTGCTGATGGCCTCAGTGGCACAGCCCCTGCAGTGTCTAAGGCACCTGGCACAAGTGCCGGATGATGCGGAGCTGGTGCATCACTCTGGCCATGACGTCCTCCTGCTGCAAGGGAACGAGAACCTGTCAAAGACTCAAACGCCCCGAGGAATCAGGGGGAATTAAGGGCACCTGGAACCAGCAGTATTTAAACTGACTACCTGCCCACCACTGAGGGATGAATTCACCTCCTGAACCCCAGAATGGAGTCTTCTTGTCCTTTCTAGTAACCTCCAGTGCCAACCCACCACCTTGTAGGGTGAGCTCCTGCTACCTCCCCCTCAGTACCCTTGACAGCTGTTCTACCTCCAAACCACAGCTCAAGTTATCAGAACCCTCTTCTCCACCCCCACCCAGGTTGGCCAGGGAGGCGGCTCTAGCAGGGGGGGCAGGAGGGATTCTGCCAGCAGTGAAGTGGGTTGCGGGGAGGTTGAGATCTTGCCCCAATCATCCCAGACACTAATGCTAAGCCACAGGATGGCAGCATCTAGTGTCATTGGAGTTCAAGCACTATTTCAACCTCACAGTTTTGGATCAACTTCCCACAAGGGGAGGTGAAGAGCACCCCCAGCAACACACACACACACACACACACACACACACACACACACACCACTCCTGGTGGTGGCAGGTGAACAGGAGAAAGGACAAAAGAAGTAAGAGATGAAGAGAAAGGAAGGAGGGATGGAGGAAAAGGTAAAACGAAAATGACAAACACTAATGTCCCCTGTGATTCTACGGGACAAAATCCCACAGAGGGAATAAAATTCTGCCACCTTAACCTAGTGTTTTCCATGCCTAGAATTCAGCTGGCACCAGATGGATCAGACTGAGCAGGTTCCAAAAAGCTCTTGGAGGCTCTTACCTTCTAAATAGGGACGTCTGTTTTCTAGTAAAATCCGTCAAAGGAAAGGAGAAAACTCCAAAGAGGCTCCTGCTCGCACTCACACATGTGAACACTAATACTCTCTCAGTCCTCAAAGAGAGACCTCGAGAAGGAGACTTGCTGAAGCAATAACAGAGACTTGGTGGGATAACTCACATGACTGGAGTACTGTCATGGATGGATATAAACTGTTCAGGAAGGACAGGCAGGGCAGAAAAGGTGGGGGAGTTGCATTGTATGTAAGAGAGGAGTATGAGTGCTCAGAGGTCCGGTATGAAACTGTAGAAAAACCTGAGAGTCTCTGGATAAAGTTGAGAAGTGTGAGCAACAAGGGGGATGTCACGGTTGGAGTCTGGTATAGACCACCAGACCAGGGGGATGAGGTGGACGAGGCTTTCTTCTGGCAACTAGCAGAAGTTGCTAGATCGCAGGCCCTGGTTCTCATGGGAGACTTTAATCACCCTGATATCTGCTAGGAGAGCACAGACAATCCAGGAAGTTTTTGGAAAGTGTAGGGCACAATTTCCTGGTGCAAGTGCTGGAGGAACCAACTAGGGGCAGAGCTTTTCTCGACCTGCTGCTCACAAACAGGGAAGAATTAGTAGGGGAAGCAAAAGTGGATGGGAACCTGGGAGGCAGTGACCATGAGATGGTCGAGTTCAGGATCCTGACACAAGGAAGAAAGGAGAGCAGCAGAATACGGACCCTGGACTACAGAAAAGCAGACTTTGACTCCCTCAGGGAACAGATGGGCAGGATCCCCTGGGAGAATAACATGAAGGGCAAAGGGGTCCAGGAGAGCTGGCTGTATTTTAAAGAATCCTTATTGCGGTTGCAGGAACAAACCATCCCGATGTGTAGAAAGAATAGTAAATATGGCAGGCGACCAGCTTGGCTAAACAGTGAAATCCTTGCTGATCTTAAACGCAAAAAAGAAGCTTACAAGAAGTGGAAGATTGGACAAATGACCAGGGAGGAGTATAAAAATATTGCTCAGGCATGCAGGAGTGAAATCAGGAAGGCCAAATCACACTTGGAGTTGCAGCTAGCAAGAGATGTTAAGAGTAACAAGAAGGGTTTCTTCAGGTATGTTAGCAACAAGAAGAAAGTCAAGGAAAGTGTGGGCCCCTTACTGAATGAGGGAGGCAACCTAGTGACTGAGGATGTGGAAAAAGCTAATGTACTCAATGCTTTTTTTGCCTCTGTCTTCACGAACAAGGTCAGCTCCCAGACTGCTGCACTGGGCAGCACAATATGGGGAGAAGGTGACCAGCCCTCTGTGGAGAAAGAAGTGGTTCGGGACTATTTAGAAAAACTGGACGTGCACAACTCCATGGGGCTGGATGCGCTGCATCCGAGGGTGCTAAAGGACTTGGCGGATGAGATTGCACAGCCATTAGCCATTATTTTTGAAAACTCATGGCGATCGAGGGAGGTCCCGGATGACTGGAAAAAGGCTAATGTAGTGCCCATCTTTAAAAAAGGGAAGGAGGAGGATCCGGGGAACTACAGGCCAGTCAGCCTCACCTCAGTCCCTGGAAAAATCATGGAGCAGGTCCTCAAGGAATCAATTATGAAACACTTAGAGGAGAGGAAAGTGATCAGGAACAGTCAGCATGGATTCACCAAGGGGAAGTCGTGCCTGACTAACCTAATTGCCTTCTATGATGAGATAACTGGCTCTGTGGATGAGGGGAAAGCAGTGGATGTGTTATTCCTTGACTTTAGCAAAGCTTTTGATACGCTCTCCCACAGTATTCTTGCCACCAAGTTAAAGAAGTATGGGATGGATGGATGAATGGACTGTAAGGTGGATAGAAAGCTGGCTGGATCGTCGGGCTCAACGGGTAGTGATCAATGGCTCCATGTCTAGTTGGCAGCCGGTTTCAAGCGGAGTAGTGCCCCAAGGGTCGGTCCTGGGGCCGGTTTTGTTTAATATCTTTATTAATGATCTGGAGGATGGTGTGGACTGCACTCTCAGCAAGTTTGCAGATGACACTAAACTAGGAGGCGTGGTAGATACGCTAGAGGGTAGGGATCGGATACAGAGGGACCTAGACAAATTAGAGGATTGGGCAGAAAAAAACCTGATGAAGTTCAACAAGGACAAGTGCAGAGTCCTGCACTTAGGACGGAAGAATCCCATGCACTGCTACAGACTAGGGACCGAATGGCTAGGTAGCAGTTCTGCAGAAAAGGACCTAGGGGTCACAGTGGACGAGAAGCTGGATATGAGTCAACAGTGTGCTCTTGTTGCCAAGAAGGCTAACGGCATTTTGGGCTGTATAAGTAGGGGCATTGCCAGCAGATCGAGGAACGTGATCGTTCCCCTTTATTCGACATTGGTGAGGCCTCATCTGGAATACTGTGTCCAGTTTTGGGCCTGTGGAAGCAGAGAAAGAGCTCACAGGAAGGGGATGCAATGCATGACAGTTCGTTAGCAAGAGTTAGGCTAACTGTAACCCTAATAACGCGAGATTTGTAGAAGCGAGGAATGTGTGAGGCGGGTGAGAAAGAACTGTGTAAGAAGTCATTATGACCTGGTATAGATAAGGTGTAGAAGACCTTGTGTAGATAAGGTATAGAAAATATTGTATGTTGGCAAGAGTCAAAACAAGTGAAGAAATGAGATATCAAGATGGCCTATGTATAAACAAAACGCAGCTGTCCCTCGTTATTTCTGTAATGAAAGGTATAAATGCTTGCTGTAATTAGTTACCTGGGAGAGACCTGCTTAGCTCTCTCCCTCTGGGCAATTGTGAGCGTTAATAAAGCATCTGACTTGCTGTCCCTAAACAAATAGTGAGAACTCTGTTTTTCTCCGACAGGCCCCACACTACAAGAAGGATGTGGAAAAATTGGAAAGAGTCCAGTGGAGAGCAACAAAAATGATTAGGGGTCTGGAGCACATGACTTATGAGGAGAGGCTGAGGGAACTGGGATTGTTTAGTCTCCAGAAGAGAAGAATGAGGGGGGATTTGATAGCAGCCTTCAACTACGTGAAGGGGGGTTCCAAAGAGGATGGAGCTCGGTTGTTCTCAGTGGTGGCAGATGACAGAACAAGGAGCAATGGTCTCAAGTTGCAGTGGGGGAGGTCCAGGTTGGATATTAGGAAACACTATTTCACTAGGAGGGTGGTGAAGCACTGGAATGCGTTAACTAGGGAGGTGGTGGAGTCTCCTTCCTTGGAGGTTTTTAAGGCCCGGCTTGACAAAGCCCTGGCTGGGATGATTTAGTTGGGAATTGGTCCTGCTTTGAGGACGGGGTTGGAGTAGATGACCTCTTGAGGTCCCTTCCAACCCTGATATTCTATGATTCTATGAAAGTCACAGGGGTCTCTGAGGTTTCCCTGGCCCTAAGCCCCTGTCCTGCCTGGCTGATGTCAGCATCTCTCTCTGAGGTTACCACCTCCCTAACACCTTTGACCAATAGGCTGAGGTCCTGAAAAGGCCTTTGTGATGTCACTGCCACACCCACCCATCCCCGGAAGTGCTAATGTCCTGCTGCTGGCCTGACACTTTGAAGGTTTGAGCTACTCTGTGTGGATCACCCCACTCAATGCGTCTTCATTCTAGGAAGCAAGCCGGCTAGACAGTAAAACATCAGAGGCTGCTCCCAATACTACACTCAGTGTTTCCAAAATTAGTAGACTTTATGGCCACAAGAGACCTTTAGAGCATCTAATCTAAGCCCCTGCATATCATAGGCTTCCTGTATAGTACAATAGTTACTCTTTGGGCACACACATTCCAGAAAGGCATCTAGTCTTCATTCAATGACATCAAGAGATGGAGAATCCACCACTTTCCCTTTTAGTGAGTGCCAGGGGGTTCCATTTCCCCTTCCACTAGCACCCCATTTACAGTGAGCCAGAGCAGTACCTGCAGCAGGGAGTGGGAGTTGCTGATGTCCACAGAGGCACAGCCCTTGCAGTGTCAACTTCCCACAAGGGGAGGTGAAGAGCACCCCCAGCAACACACACACACACACACACACACACCACTCCTGGTGGTGGGAGGGGAACAAGAGAAAGCAAGGAGGGATGGAGGAAAAGGTAAAACGAAAAGGACAAACCCTAATGTCCCCAGTGATTCTACGGCACAAAATCCCAGGTGGGCTATAAAATTCTGCCACCTTGAACTAGTGTTTTCCATGCCTAGAATTCAGCTGGCACCAGATGGATCAGACTGCAGACTGAGCAGGTTAAAAACCTCTCCAAGGTTCTTACCTTCTCAACAGGCACGCCTGTTTTCTAGTAAAATCAATAAAAGGAGAAACTCGAAAGAGGTTCCTCCTCGCACTCACATACTTGAACCCTAATACTCTCTGAGTCCTAAAAAGGGAGACCTCGAGAAGGAGACTTGCTAAAGCAAAGCCAAAGGGGTCTCTGAGGTTTCCCTGGCCCTGCGCTCCTGTCCTGCCTGGCTGATGTCAGCATCTCTCTCTCAGGTAACCACCTCCCTAACACCTTTGACCCATAGGCTGAGGTCCAGGATAAGGCCTTTGTGATATCACTGCCACACCCAACCAAACCCTAAAGTGCTAATGTCCTGCTACTGGCCTGACACTTTGAAGGTTTGAGCTACTCTCTGTGGATCACCCCACTCAATGCATCCTCATTCTAGGAAGCAAGCGGGCTAGACAGTAAAACATCAGAGGCTGCACCCAATGCTACACTCAGTGTCTCCAAAATTAGTAGACTTTATGGTCAGAAGAGACCTTTAGAGCATCTAATCTAACCCGCTGCATATCATAGGCCTCCTGTATAGTACAATAGTTACTCTTTGGGCACACACATTCCAGAAAGGCATCTAGTCTTCATTCAATGACATCAAGAGATGGAGAATCCACCACTTTCCCTTTTAGTGAGGGCCAGGGGGCTCCATTTCCCCTTCCACTAGCTCCCCATTTACAGTGAGCCAGAGCAGTACCTGCAGCAGGGAGCGGGAGTTGCTGAAGGCCTCAGAGGAACAGCCCCTGCAGTGTCTCAGGCACCTGGCGCAAGTGCCGGATGATGCGGAGCTGGTGCATCACTTTGGCCGTGACGTCCTCCTGCTGCAAGGGAACGAGAACCTGTCAGAGACTCAAAGGTCCCGAGGAATCAGGGGGAATTAAGGGCACCTGGAACCAGCAGTATTTCCACCCACCACCTGCCCACCGCTGAGGGATGAATTCACCTCCTGAACCCCAGAATGGAGTCTTCTTGTCCTTTCTAGTATCCTCCAGTGCCAACCCCCCTCCTTGTAGGATTAGCTCCTGCTACCTCCCCCTCAGTGTTCTTCACAGCTGTTCCACCTCCAAACCAAACCTCAAGTTATCAGAACCCTCTTCTGCACCCCCAACCAGGTTGGGCATCGAGGCGGCTCTAGCGGGGGGGCAGGAGGGATTCTGCCAGAAGTGAAGTGGGTTGAGGGGAGGTTGAGATCTTGCCCCAAGTCATCCCAGACACTAATGCTAAGCCACAGGATGGCAGCATCTAGTGTCAGTGGAGTCCAAGCACTATTTCAACCATACAGTTTTGGATGAACTCCCCACAAGGGGAGGTGAAGAGCACCCCCAGCAACACACACACAAACACACACACCACTCCTGGTGGTGAAAGGGGAACAGGAGAAAGGACAAAAGAAGTAAGAGATGAAGAGAAAGGAAGGAGGGATGGAGGAAAAGGTAAAACGAAAAGGACAAACCCTAATGTCCCCAGTGATTCTACGGGACAAAATCCCAGGGAGGGAATAAAATTCTGCCATCTTAAACTACTGTTTTCCATGCCTAGAATTCAGCTGGCACCAGATGGATCAGACTGAGCAGGTTCCAAAACCTCTTGGAGGCTCTTACCTTCTAAATAGGGACGTCTGTTTTCTAGTAAAATCCGTCAAAAGGAAAGGAGAAAACTCGAAAAAGGCTCCTGCTCACACTCACATACGTCAACCCTAACACTCTCTCAGTCCTCAAAGAGAGACCTCGAGAAGGAGACTTGCTGAAGCAAAGCCACAGGGGTCTCTGAGGTTTCCCTGGCCCTGTGCTCCTGTCCTGCCAGGCTGATGTCAGCATCTCTCTCGGAGGTCACCACCTCCCTAACACCTTTGACCAATAGGCTGACGTCCTGCAAAAGGCCTTTGTGATATCACTGCCACACCCACCCTTCCCCGGAAGTGCTAATGTCCTGTTGCTGGGCTGACACTTTGAAGGTTTCAGCTACTCTCTGTGGATCACCCCACTCAATGCCTGTTCATTCTAGGAAGCAAGCCGGCTAGACGGTAAAACATCAGAGGCTGCTCCCAATGCTACACTCAGTGTTTCCAAAATTAGGGGACTTTATGGCCAGAAGAGACCTTTAGAGCATCTCATCTAACCCCTTGCATACCATAGGCTTGCTGTATAGTACAATAGTTACTTTTTGGGCACACACATTCCAGAAAGGCATCTAGTCTTCCTTCAATGACATCAAGAGATGTAGAATCCACCACTTTCCCTTTTAGTGAGTGCCAGGGGGCTCCATTTCCCCTTCCACTAGCTCCCCATTTACAGTGAACCAGAGCAGTACCTGCAGCAGGGAGCGGGAGTTGCTGATGGCCTCAGAGGCACAGCCCCTGCAGTGTCTCAGGAATCTGGCGCAAGTACCGGATGATGCGGAGCTGGTGCATCACTTTTGGCCGTGACGTCCTCCTGCTGCAAGGGAATGAGAACCTGTCAGAGACTCAAACGCCCCGAGAAATCAGCGGGAATTAAGGGCACCTGGAACCAGCACTACTTCCACCCATCACCTGCCCACCACTGAGGGATAAATTCACCTCCTGAACCCCAGAATGGAGTCTTCTTGTCCTTTCTAGTAACCTCCAGTGCCAACCCCCCTCCTTGAAGGATGAGCTCCTGCTATCTCCCCCTCAGTGCCCTTGACAGCTGTTCCACCTCCAAACCACAGCTCAAGTTATTAGTACCTTTGGACACAGACTGGCTAACCTAGTGAGGAGGGCTTTAAACTAGGTTCGACGGGGACAGGTGAGCAAAGCCCACAGGTAAGTGGGGAACATGGAGACCGGGGAGATGGGTCAAAAACGAGAGGGAGTGTGGGCTATATTGTCAGAGGGAAAGGAGGGTCAGGACAAAACTGGGAGGAAAGATCAAACCAGTATCTTAGATGCCTATATACAAATGCGAGAAGTATGGGGAATAAGCAGGAAGAACTGGAAGTGCTAATAAATAAATACAACTATGACATTGTTGGCATCACTGAAACTTGGTGGGATAATACACATGATTGGAATGTTGGTGTGGATGGGTACAGCTTGCTCAGGAAGGATAGACAGGGGAAAAAGGGAGGAGGTGTTGCCTTGTATATTAAAAATGTACACACTTGGACTGAGGTAGAGATGGACATAGGAGACGGAAGTGTTGAGAGTCTCTGGGTTAGGCTAAAAGGGGTAAAAAACAAGGGAGATGTCATGCTAGGAGTCTACTACAGGCCACCTAACCAGGTGGAAGAGGTGGATGAGGCTTTTTTTAAGCAACTAACAAAATCATCCAAAGCCCAAGATTTGGTGGTGATGGGGGACTTCAACTATCCGGCTATATGTTGGGAAAATAACACAGCGGGGCACAGACTATCCAACAAATTCCTGGACTGCATTGGAGACAACTTTTTATTTCAGAAGGTTGAAAAAGCTACTGGGGGGAAGCTGTTCTAGACTTGATTTTAACAAATAGGGAGGAACTCGTTGAGAATTTGAAAGTAGAAGGCAGCCTGGGTGAAAGTGATCATGAAATCATAGAGTTTGCAATTCTAAGGAAGGGTAGAAGGGAGAACAGCAAAATAGAGACAATGGATTTCAGGAAGGCAGATTTTGGTAAGCTCAGAGAGCTGATAGGTAAGGTCCCATGGGAATCAAGACTGAGGGGAAAAACAACTGAGGAGAGTTGGCAGTTTTTCAAAGGGACACTATTAAGGGCCCAAAAGCAAGCTATTCCGCTGGTTAGGAAAGATAGAAAATGTGGCAAAAGACCACCTTGGCTTAACCATGAGATCTTGCATGATCTAAAAAATAAAAAGGAGTCATATCAAAAATGGAAACTGGGACAGATTACAAAGGATGAATATAGGCAAACAACACAGGAATGCAGGGGCAAGATTAGAAAGGCAAAGGCACAAAATGAGCTCAAACTAGCTACGGGAATAAAGGGAAACAAGAAGACTTTTTATCAATACATTAGAAGCAAGAGGAAGACCAAAGACAGGGTAGGCCCACTGCTTAGTGAAGAGGGAGAAACAGTAACAGGAAACTTGGAAATGGCGGAGATGCTTAATGACTTCTTTGTTTCGGTCTTCACCGAGAAGTCTGAAGGAATGCCTAACATAGTGAATGCTAATGGGAAGGGGGTAGGTTTAGCAGATAAAATAAAAAAAGAACAAGTTAAAAATCACTTAGAAAAGTTAGATGCCTGCAAGTCACCCGGGCCTGATGAAATGCATCCTAGAATACTCAAGGAGCTAATAGAGGAGGTATCTGAGCCTCTAGCTATTATCTTTGGAAAATCATGGGAGACGGGAGAGATTCCAGAAGACTGGAAAAGGGCAAATATAGTGCCCATCTATAAAAAGGGAAATAAAAACAACCCAGGAAACTACAGACCCCAGTGAGTTTAACTTCTGTGCCAGGGAAGATAATGGAGCAAGTAATTAAGGAAATCATCTGCAAACACTTGGAAGGTGGTAAGGTGATAGGGAACAGCCAGCATGGATTTGTGAAGAACAAATCATGTCAAACCAATCTGATAGCTTTCTTTGATAGGATAACGAGCCTTGTGGATAAGGGTGAGGCTGTGGTATACCTAGACTTTAGTAAGGCTTTTGATACGGTCTCGCATGATATTCTTATTGATAAACTAGGCAAATACAATTTAGATGGGGCTACTATAAGGTGGGTGCATAACTGGCTGGATAACCGTACTCAGAGAGTTGTTATTAATAGTTCCCAATCCTGCTGGAAAGCCATAACGAGTGGGGTATCGCAGGGGTCTGTTTTGGGACCGGCGCTGTTCAATATCTTCATCAACGACTTAGATATTGGCATAGAAAGTACGCTTATTAAGTTTGCGGATGATACCAAACTGGGAGGGATTGCAACTGCTTTGGAGGACAGGGTCATAATTCAAAATGATCTGGACAAATTGGAGAAATGGTCTGAGTTAAACAGGATGAAGTTTAACAAAGACAAATGCAAAGTGCTCCACTTAGGAAGGAACAATCAGTTTCACACATACAGAATGGGAAGAGACTGTCTAGGAAGGAGTACGGCAGAAAGGGATCTAGGGGTTATAGTGGACCACAAGCTAAATATGAGTCAACAGTGTGATGCTCTTGCAAAAAAAGCAAACCTGATTCTGGGATGTATTAACAGGTGTGTTGTGAGCAAGACACGAGAAGTCATTCTTCTGCTCTACTCTGCTCTGGTTAGGCCTCAGCTGGAGTATTGTGTCCAGTTCTGGGCACCGCATTTTAAAAAAGATGTGGAGAAATTGGAAAGGGTCCAGAGAAGAGCAACAAGAATGATTAAAGGTCTTGAGAACATGACCTATGAAGGAAGGCTGAAAGAATTGGCTTTGTTTAGTTTGGAAAAGAGAAGACTGAGAGGAGACATGATAGCAGTTTTCAGGTATTTAAAAGGGTGTCATAAGGAGGAGGGAGAAAACTTGTTCACCTTAGCCTCTAAGGATAGAACCAGAAGCAATGGGTTTAAAGTGCAGCAAGGGAGGTCTAGGTTGGACATTAGGAAAAAGTTCCTAACTGTCAGGGTGGTTAAACACTGGAATAAATTGCCGAGGGAGGTTGTGGAATCTCCATCTCTTGAGATATTTAAGAGTAGGTTAGATAAATGTCTATCAGGGATGGTATTTGGTCTCATAGACTCATAGACTTTAAGGTCAGAAGGGACCATTATGATCATCTGGTCTGACCCCCTGCATGCTGCAGGCCACAAGACCCTTCCCTGGACTGTGCCGTTGAAGTCCCCAATCCTGTGTTTTAGTGACTTCAATCGGCAGGGACCCTCCTGCTAGTGATCCCTGCCCCATGCTGCGGAGGAAGGCGAAAAACCTCCAGAGGCTCAGCCAATCTACCCTGGAGGAAAATTCCTTCCCGACCCCAAATATGGCGATCAGTAAGACCCCGAGCATGTAGGCAAGAGTCTCTAGCCTGACCCTTGTTTGCCATTATGCTATTTACGTACCATTGCTTGGTTTTCCTCGGCTACTATGTTTTACCATTAAACCATTCCCTCCATAAACTTATCCAACTTAATCTTAAAACCAGACAGGTCCGTTGCCCCCACCGTTTCCCTCGGAAGGCCGTTCCAATATTTCACCCCTCTGACGGTCAGAAACCTTCGTCTGATTTCAAGCCTGAACTTCCCCACGGCCAGTTTATATCCATTGGTTCTCGTGTCCACATTAGTACTCAGCTGAAATAATTCCTCTCCCTCCCTTGTATTTATCCCTCTGATATATTTAAAGATAGCAATCATATCCCCCCTCAGCCTTCGTTTTGTCAGACTAAACAACCCGAGCTCCTCTAATCTCTTTTCATACGACAGGTTTTCCATTCCTCTGATCATCCTAGTCGCCCTTCTCTGCACCCGTTCCAATTTGAGTTCATCTTTTTTAAACATGGGAGACCAGAACTACACACAGTACTCCAAATGAGGTCTCACCAGCGCCGTATACAACGGAAGCAGGACCTCCTTATCCCTACTAGATATACCTCGCCTAATACATCCCAAGACCGCATTGGCTTTTTTCACAGCCACGTCACATTGTCGACTCATAGTCATCCTGCGCTCTACAAGGACCCCTAGGTCCTTCTCCTCTTCCGTTACTTCTAACCAATGCGTCCCCATCTTGTAACTAAAATTGTTATTAGTCATCCCCAAGTGCATCACCTTACACTTTTCACTATTAAATTTCATCTTATTTCTGACACTCCAATTCACAAGCTCATTCAAGTCTCCCTGCAGAATATCCCTATCCTCCTCCGAATTTGCAACTCCTCCCACCTTCGTATCATCCGCAAACTTTATCAGCCCACTCTTGCAATCGGTTCCGAGGTCAGTTATAAATAGATTAAATAAAATGGGTCCCAAAACCGAACCTTGAGGCACTCCACTAGTAACCTCCCTCCAACCCGACAGTTCACCCTTTAATACGACCCGCTGCATTCTCCCCATTAACCAATTCTTTATCCACCTCTGGATTTTCATATCGATCCCCATGTTTTCCAGTTTAACCAATAATTCCTCATGGGGTACAGTATCAAACGCTTTACTGAAATCCAGGTATATTAGGTCCACCGCATTTCCCTTATCTAATAAGTCCGTTACATGGTCCTGCCATGCGGGCAGGGGACTGGACTCGATGACCTCTCGAGGTCCCTTCCAGTCCTAGAATCTATGAACGTATGAAAAAAACACTGTTCTCCACCCCCACCCAGGTTGGCCAGGGAGGCGGCTCTAGCAGGGGGGGCAGGAGGGATTCTGGCAGCAGTGAAGTGGGTTGCGGGGAAGTTGAGATCTTGACCCAAGTCATCCCAGACACTAATGCTAAGCCACAGGATGGCAGCATCTAGTGTCAGTGGAGTCCAAACACTATTTCAACCCCACAGTTTTCGATGAACTTCCCACAAGGAGAGGTGATGAGCACCCCCAGCAACACACACACACACACACACACACACACACACACACCACTCCTTGTGGTGGGAGGGGAAGAGGAGAAAGGACAAAAGAAGTAAGAGATGAAGAGAAAGGAAGGAGGGATGGAGGAAAAGGTAAAACAAAAAGGACAAACCCTAACGTCCCCAGTGATTCTACGGCACAAAATCCAAGGGATGGAATAAAATTCTGCCATCTTAAACTACTGTTTTCCATGCCTAGAATTCAGCTGGCACCACGTGGATCAGACTGAGCAGCTGCCAAAACCTCTTGGAGGCTCTTACCTTCTAAACAGGGACGTCTGTTTTCTAGTAAAATCAGTAAAAGGAAAGGAGAAAACTCGAAAGAGGCTCCTGCACGCACTCACGTACGTGAACCCTAATACTCTCTCAGTCCTCAAAGAAAGACCCCGAGAAGGAGACTTGCTGAAGCAAAGCCACCGGGTCTCTGAGGTTTCCCTGGCCCTGTGCTCCTGTCCTGCCAGGCTGATGTCAGCATCTCTCTCTGAGGTCACCACCTCCCTAACACATTTGACCAATAAGCTGACATCCTGCAAAAGGCCTTTGTGATGTCACTGCCACACCCAACCAAACCCTGAAGTGCTAATGTCCTGCTGCTGGCCTGACACTTTGAAGCTTTGAGGTTGTCATAACTATAAAGGGAAGGGTAACAGCTGTCCTGTGTACAGTACTAAGAAATCCTCCTGGCCAGAGACTCCAAAATCCTTTTCCCTCTAAAGGGTTAAGAAGCTCAGGTAACCTGGCTGGCATCTGACCTAAAGGACCAATAAGGGGACAAGATACTTTCAAATCTTGGGGAGGGGAAGGCTTTTGTTTGTGTTCTTTGTTTGTGTGGGTGTTCGCCCTCGGGACTGAGAGGGACCAGACATCAATCCAGGTTCTCCACATCTTTCTAAACAAGTCTCTCCTATTTCAAACAAGGCGTGTTAGTTTTCCTTTGTTTTCTCAACTTGTAAATGTACCTTTTACTAGAGTGTTTATCTTTGTTTGCTGTACTTTGAACCTAAGACTAGAGGGGAGTCCTCTGAGCTCTTTAAGTTTGATTACCCTGTAAGGTTAATTTCCATACTGATTTTACAGAGATGATTTTTACCTTTTTCTTTAATTAAAAGCCTTATTTTTAAGAACCAAGGAGTTTGGATCTTGATTCACCAGGAGTTGGTGGGAGGAAGGAGGGAAATGGTTAATTTCTCCTTCTTTTAGATCCAAGGGGGTTGGATCTGTATTCACCAGAAGTTGGTGGGAGGAAGGAGGGGGGATGGTTTATTTCTCCTTGTTTTAAGATCCAAGGGGTTTGGATCTGTATTCACCAGGGAATTGGTGAAAGGTTTCTCAAGGCTACCCAGGGGAGGAAATTAGCCTTGGGATGGTGGTTAAGCTTAGAGGTTTTCATGCAGGCCCCTACATTTGTACCCTAAACTTCAAAGTGGGGATACAGCCTTGACACAGGTACTCTCTGTGGATCACCCCACTCAATGCGTCTTCATTCTAGGAAGCAAGCCGGCTAGACAGTAAAACATCACAGGCTGCTCCCAATACTGCACTCAGTGTTTCCAAAATTTGTAGACTTTATGGCCACAAGAGACCTTTAGAGCATCTCATCTAAGCCCCTGCATATCATAGGCCTCCTGTATAGTACAATAGTTACTTTTGGGGCACACACATTCCAGAAAGGCATCTAGTCTTCATTCAATGACATCAAGAGATGGAGAATCCACCACTTTCCCTTTTAGTGAGTGCCAGGGGGCTCCATTTCCCCTTCCACTAGCTCGCCATTTACAGGGAGACAGAGCAGTACCTGCAGCAGGGAGCGGGAGTTGCTGAAGGCCTCAGAGGCGCAGCCCCTGCAGTGTCTCAGGCACATGGCGCAAGTGCCGGATGATGCGGAGCTGGTGCATCACTTTGGCCGTGACGTCCTCCTGCTGCAAGGGAACGAGAACCTGTCAGAGACTCAAACGCGCCGAGGAATCAGGGGGAATTAAGAGCACCTGGAACCAGCAATATTTAAACTGACTACCTGCCCACCACTGAGGGATGAATTCACCTCCTGAACCCCAGAATGGAGTCTTCTTGTCCTTTCTAGTAACCTCCAGTGCCAACCCACCACCTTGTAGGGTGAGCTCCTGCTACCTCCCCCTCAGTACCCTTGACAGCTGTTCTACCTCCAAACCACAGCTCAAGTTATCAGAACCCTCTTCTCCACCCCAACCCAGGTTGCGCAGGGAGGCGGCCCTAGCAGGGGGGGCAGGAGGGATTCTGCCAGCAGTGAAGTGGGTTGCGGGGAAGTTGAGATCTTGCCCCAAGTTGTCCCAGACACTAATGCTAAGCCACAGGATGGCAGCATCTAGTGTCAGTGGAGTCCAAGCACTATTTGAACCCGACAGTTTTGGATCAACTTCCCACAAGGGGAGGTGAAGAGCACCCCCAGCAACACACACACCACTCCTGGAGGTGGGAGGGGAACAAGAGAAAGGACAAAAGGAGTAAGAGATGAAGAGAAAGGAAGGAGGGATGGAGGAAAAGGTAAAACGAAAAGGACAAACCCTAGTGTCCCCAGTGATTCCACGGGACAAAATTCCAGGGAGGGAAGAAAATTCTGCCACCTTAAACTACTGTTTTCCATGCCGAGAATTCAGCTGGCACCAGATGGATCAGACTGAGCAGGTTCCAAAACCTCTTGGAGGCTCTTACCTTCTAATTTTCAAGTAAAATCAGTAAAAGGAAAGGAGAAAACTCGAAAGAGGCTCCTGCTCGCACTCACATACGTCAACCCTAACACTCTCTCAGTCCTCAAAAAGAAACCTCGAGAAGGAGACTTGCTGAAGCAAAGCCACAGGGGTCTCTGAGGTTTCCCTGGTCGTAAGCCCCTGTCCTCCCTGGCTGAAGACAGCATCTCTCTCTGAGGTCACCACCTCCCTAACACCTTTGACCAGTACGCTGAGGTCCTTGAAAAAGCCTTTGTGATATCACTGCCATACCCAACCAAACCCTAAAGTGCTCATGTCCTGCTGCTGGCCTGACACTTTGAAGGTTTGAGCTACGCTCTGTGGATCACACCACAAAATTCGTCTTCATTCTAGGAAGCAAGCTAGCTAGACAGTAAAACATCAGAGGCTGCTCCCAATACTACACTCAGTGTTTCCAAAAGTAGGAGACTTTCTGGCCAGAAGAGACCTTTACAGCATCTCATCTAACCCCCTCCATATCATAGGCTTCCAGTATAGTACAATAGTTACTTTTTGGGCACACACATTCCAGAAAGGCATCTAGTCTTCAATCAATGACATCAAGAGTTGGAGAATCCACCACTTTCCCTTTTAGTGAGTGCCAGGGGGCTCCATTTCCCCTTCCACTAGCTCCCCATTTACAGTGAGCCAGAGCAGTACCTGCAGCCGGGAGAGGGAGTTGCTAAGGCCTCAGAGGAACAGCCCCTGCAGTGTCTCAGGCACATGGCGTAAGTGCCGGATGATGCGGAGCTGGTGCATCCCTTTGGCCGTGACGTCCTCCTCCTGCAAGGGAACGAGAACCTGTCAGAGACTCAAATGCCCCGAGGAATCAGGGGCAATTAAGGACACCTGGAACCAGTAGTATTTACACCCAGCACCTGCCCACCACTGAGGGATGAATTCACCTCCTGAACCCCAGAATGGAGTCGTCTTCTCCTTTCTAGGAATCTCCAGTGCCAACCCCCGTCCTTGTAGGGTGAGCTCCTGCTACCTCCCCCTCAGTGCCCTTGACAGCTGTTCCACCTCCAAACCACAGCTCAAGTTATCAGAACCCTCTTCTCCACCCCCACCCAGGTTGGCCAGGGAGGCGGCTCTAGCAGGGGGGGCAGGTGGGATTCTGGCAGCAGTGAAGTGGGTTGCGGGGAGGTTGAGATCTTGCCCCAAGTCATCCCAGACACTAATGCTAAACCACACGATGGCAGCATCTAGTGTCAGTGGAGTCCAAGCACTATTTCAACCATACAGTTTTGGATCAACTCCCAACAAGGGGAGGTGAAGAGCACCCCCAGCAACACACACACACACACACACACACACACACACACACACATATACCACTCCTGGTGGTGGGAGGGGAACAAGAGAAAGGACAAAAGAAGTAAGAGATAAAGAGAAAGGAAGGAGGGATGGAGGAAAAGGTAAAACGAAAAGGACAAACCCTAATGTCCCCAGTGATTCTACCAGACAATATTAAGGGAGGGATTAAAATTCTGCCACCTTGAACTAGTGTTTTCCATGCCTAGAATTCAGCTGGCACCAGATGGATCAGACTGCAGACTGAGCAGGTTAAAAACCTCTCCAAGGTTCTTACCTTCTCAACAGGCACGTCTGTTTTCTAGTAAAATCAATAAAAGGAGAAACTCGAAAGAGGTTCCTCCTTGCGCTCACATACTTGAACCCTAATACTCTCTGAGTCCTAAAAAGGGAGACCTCGAGAAGGAGACTTGCTAAAGCAAAGCCAAAGGGGTCTCTGAGGTTTCCCTGGCCCTGCGCTCCTGTCCTGCCTGGCTGATGTCAGCATCTCTCTCTCAGGTAACCACCTCCCTAACACCTTTGACCCATAGGCTGAGGTCCAGGATAAGGCCTTTGTGATATCACTGCCACACTCAACCAAACCCTAAAGTGCTAATGTCCTGCTACTGGCCTGACACTTTGAAGGTTTGAGCTACTCTCTGTGGATCACCCCACTCAATGCATCCTCATTCTAGGAAGCAAGTGGGCTAGACAGTAAAACATCAGAGGCTGCTCCCAATGCTACACTCAGTGTTTCCAAAATTAGTAGACTTTATGGTCAGAAGAGACCTTTAGAGCATCTAATCTAACCCGCTACATATCATAGGCTTACTGTATAGTACAATAGTTACTCTTTGGGCACACACATTCCAGAAAGGCATCTAGTCTTCATTCAAAGACATCAAGAGATGGAGAATCCACCACTTTCCCTTTTAGTGAGGGCCAGGGGGTTCCATTTCCCCTTCCACTAGCACCCCATTTACAGTGAGCCAGAGCAGTACCTACAGCAGGGAGTGGGAGTTGCTGATGTCCACAGAGGCACAGCCCTTGCAGTGTCAACTTCCCACAAGGGGAGGTGAAGAGCACCCCCAGCAACACACAAACACACACACCACTCCTGGTGGTGGGAGGGGAACAAGAGAAAGCAAGGAGGGATGGAGGAAAAGGTAAAACAAAAAGGACAAACCCTAATGTCCCCAGTGATTCTACGGCACAAAATCCCAGGTGGGCTGTAAAATTCTGCCATCTTGAACTAGTGTTTTCCATGCCTAGAATTCAGCTGGCACCAGATGGATCAGACTGCAGACTGAGCAGGTTAAAAACCTCTCCAAGGTTCTTACCTTCTCAACAGGCACGTCTGTTTTCTAGTAAAATCAATAAAAGGAGAAACTCGAAAGAGGTTCCTCCTCGCACTCACATACTTGAACCCTAATACTCTCTGAGTCCTAAAAAGGGAGACCTCGAGAAGGACACTTGCTAAAGCAAAGCCAAAGGGGTCTCTGAGGTTTCCCTGGCCCTGCGCTCCTGTCCTGCCTGGCTGATGTCAGCATCTCTCTCTCAGGTAACCACCTCCCTAACACCTTTGACCCATAGGCTGAGGTTCAGGATAAGGCCTTTGTGATATCACTGCCACACCCAACCAAACCCTAAAGTGCTAATGTCCTGCTACTGGCCTGACACTTTGAAGGTTTGAGCTACTCTCTGTGGATCACCCCACTCAATGCATCCTCATTCTAGGAAGCAAGCGGGCTAGACAGTAAAACATCAGAGGCTGCTCCCAATGCTACACTCAAAATTAGTAGACTTTATGGTCAGAAGAGACCTTTAGAGCATCTAATCTAACCCTCTGCATATCATAGGCTTACTGTATAGTACAATAGTTACTCTTTGGGCACACACATTCCAGAAAGGCATCTAGTCTTCATTCAATGACATCAAGAGATGGAGAATCCACCACTTTCCCTTTTAGTGAGGGCCAGGGGGCTCCATTTCCCCTTCCACTAGCTCCCCATTTACAGTGAGCCAGAGCAGTACCTGCAGCAGGGAGCGGGAGTTGCTGAAGGCCTCAGAGGAACAGCCCCTGCAGTGTCTCAGGCACCTGGCGCAAGTGCCGGATGATGCGGAGCTGGTGCATCACTTTGGCCGTGACGTTCTCCTGCTGCAAGGGAACGAGAACCTGTCAGAGACTCAAGGGCCCCGAGGAATCAGGGGGAATTAAGGGCACCTGGAACCAGCAGTATTTCCACCCACCACCTGCCCACCGCTGAGGGATGAATTCACCTCCTGAAGCCCAGAATGGAGTCTTCTTGTCCTTTCTAGTATCCTCCAGTGCCAACCCCCCTCCTTGTAGGATTAGCTCCTGCTACCTCCCCCTCAGTGTTCTTCACAGCTGTTCCACCTCCAAACCAAACCTCAAGTTATCAGAACCCTCTTCTGCACCCCCAACCAGGTTGGGCATCGAGGCGGCTCTAGCGGGGGGGCAGGAGGGATTCTGCCAGAAGTGAAGTGGGCTGAGGGGAGGTTGAGATCTTGCCCCAAGTCATCCCAGACACTAATGCTAAGCCACAGGATGGCAGCATCTAGTGTCAGTGGAGTCCAAGCACTATTTCAACCATACAGTTTTGGATGAACTCCCCACAAGGGGAGGTGAAGAGCACCCCCAGCAACACACACACAAACACACACACACACACACACACACACCACTCCTGGTGGTGAAAGGGGAACAGGAGAAAGGACAAAAGAAGTAAGAGATGAAGAGAAAGGAAGGAGGGATGGAGGAAAAGGTAAAACGAAAAGGACAAACCCTAATGTCCCCAGTGATTCTACGGGACAAAATCCCAGGGAGGGAATAAAATTCTGCCATCTTAAACTACTGTTTTCCATGCCTAGAATTCAGCTGGCACCAGATGGATCAGACTGAGCAGGTTCCAAAACCTCTTGGAGGCTTTTACCTTCTAAATAGGGACGTCTGTTTTCTAGTAAAATCCGTCAAAGGAAAGGAGAAAACTCGAAAGAGGCTCCTGCTCACACTCACATACGTCAACCCTAACACTCTCTCAGTCCTCAAAGAGAGACCTCGAGAAGGATACTTGCTGAAGCAAAGCCACAGGGGTCTCTGAGGTTTCCCTGGCCCTGTGCTCCTGTCCTGCCAGGCTGATGTCAGCATCTCTCTCGGAGGTCACCACCTCCCTAACACCTTTGACCAATAGGCTGACGTCCTGCAAAAGGCCTTTGTGATATCACTGCCACACCCACCCTTCCCCGGAAATGCTAATGTCCTGCTGCTGGCCTGACACTTTGAAGGTTTCAGCTACTCTCTGTGGATCACCCCACTCAATGCCTGTTCATTCTAGGAAGCAAGCCGGCTAGACGGTAAAACATCAGAGGCTGCTCCCAATGCTACACTCAGTGTTTCCAAAATTAGGGGACTTTATGGCCAGAAGAGACCTTTAGAGCATCTCATCTAACCCCTTGCATACCATAGGCTTGCTGTATAGTACAATAGTTACTTTTTGGGCACACACATTGCAGAAAGGCATCTAGTCTTCCTTCAATGACATTAAGAGATGGAGAATCCACCACTTTCCCTTTTAGTGAGGGCCAGGGGGCTCCATTTCCCCTTCCACTAGCTCCCCATTTACAGTGAACCAGAGCAGTACCTGCAGCAGGGAGCGGGAGTTGCTGATGGCCTCAGAGGCACAGCCCCTGCAGTGTCTCAGGAATATGGCGCAAGTACCGGATGATGCGGAGCTGGTGCATCACTTTTGGCCGTGACGTCCTCCTGCTGCAAGGGAATGAGAACCTGTCAGAGACTCAAACGCCCCGAGAAATCAGCGGGAATTAAGGGCACCTGGAACCAGCACTACTTCCACCCATCACCTGCCCACCACTGAGGGATAAATTCACCTCCTGAACCCCAGAATGGAGTCTTCTTGTCCTTTCTAGTAACCTCCAGTGCCAACCCCCCTCCTTGAAGGATGAGCTCCTGCTATCTCCCCCTCAGTGCCCTTGACAGCTGTTCCACCTCCAAACCACAGCTCAAGTTATTAGTACCTTTGGACACAGACTGGCTAACCTAGTGAGGAGGGCTTTAAACTAGGTTCGACGGGGACAGGTGAGCAAAGCACACAGGTAAGTGGGGAACATGGAGACCGGGGAGATGGGTCAAAAACGAGAGGGAGTGTGGGCTATATTGTCAGAGGGAAAGGAGGGTCAGGACAAAACTGGGAGGAAAGATCAAACCAGTATCTTAGATGCCTATATACAAATGCGAGAAGTATGGGGAATAAGCAGGAAGAACTGGAAGTGCTAATAAATAAATACAACTATGACATTGTTGGCATCACTGAAACTTGGTGGGATAATACACATGATTGGAATGTTGGTGTGGATGGGTACAGCTTGCTCAGGAAGGATAGACAGGGGAAAAAGGGAGGAGGTGTTGCCTTGTATATTAAAAATGTACACACTTGGACTGAGGTAGAGATGGACATAGGAGACGGAAGTGTTGAGAGTCTCTGGGTTAGGCTAAAAGGGGTAAAAAACAAGGGAGATGTCATGCTAGGAGTCTACTACAGGCCACCTAACCAGGTGGAAGAGGTGGATGAGGCTTTTTTTAAGCAACTAACAAAATCATCCAAAGCCCAAGATTTGGTGGTGATGGGGGACTTCAACTATCCGGCTATATGTTGGGAAAATAACACAGCGGGGCACAGACTATCCAACAAATTCCTGGACTGCATTGGAGACAACTTTTTATTTCAGAAGGTTGAAAAAGCTACTGGGGGGAAGCTGTTCTAGACTTGATTTTAACAAATAGGGAGGAACTCGTTGAGAATTTGAAAGTAGAAGGCAGCCTGGGTGAAAGTGATCATGAAATCATAGAGTTTGCAATTCTAAGGAAGGGTAGAAGGGAGAACAGCAAAATAGAGACAATGGATTTCAGGAAGGCAGATTTTGGTAAGCTCAGAGAGCTGATAGGTAAGGTCCCATGGGAATCAAGACTGAGGGGAAAAACAACTGAGGAGAGTTGGCAGTTTTTCAAAGGGACACTATTAAGGGCCCAAAAGCAAGCTATTCCGCTGGTTAGGAAAGATAGAAAATGTGGCAAAAGACCACCTTGGCTTAACCATGAGATCTTGCATGATCTAAAAAATAAAAAGGAGTCATATCAAAAATGGAAACTGGGACAGATTACAAAGGATGAATATAGGCAAACAACACAGGAATGCAGGGGCAAGATTAGAAAGGCAAAGGCACAAAATGAGCTCAAACTAGCTACGGGAATAAAGGGAAACAAGAAGACTTTTTATCAATACATTAGAAGCAAGAGGAAGACCAAAGACAGGGTAGGCCCACTGCTTAGTGAAGAGGGAGAAACAGTAACAGGAAACTTGGAAATGGCGGAGATGCTTAATGACTTCTTTGTTTCGGTCTTCACCGAGAAGTCTGAAGGAATGCCTAACATAGTGAATGCTAATGGGAAGGGGGTAGGTTTAGCAGATAAAATAAAAAAAGAACAAGTTAAAAATCACTTAGAAAAGTTAGATGCCTGCAAGTCACCCGGGCCTGATGAAATGCATCCTAGAATACTCAAGGAGCTAATAGAGGAGGTATCTGAGCCTCTAGCTATTATCTTTGGAAAATCATGGGAGACGGGAGAGATTCCAGAAGACTGGAAAAGGGCAAATATAGTGCCCATCTATAAAAAGGGAAATAAAAACAACCCAGGAAACTACAGACCCCAGTGAGTTTAACTTCTGTGCCAGGGAAGATAATGGAGCAAGTAATTAAGGAAATCATCTGCAAACACTTGGAAGGTGGTAAGGTGATAGGGAACAGCCAGCATGGATTTGTGAAGAACAAATCATGTCAAACCAATCTGATAGCTTTCTTTGATAGGATAACGAGCCTTGTGGATAAGGGTGAGGCTGTGGTATACCTAGACTTTAGTAAGGCTTTTGATACGGTCTCGCATGATATTCTTATTGATAAACTAGGCAAATACAATTTAGATGGGGCTACTATAAGGTGGGTGCATAACTGGCTGGATAACCGTACTCAGAGAGTTGTTATTAATAGTTCCCAATCCTGCTGGAAAGCCATAACGAGTGGGGTATCGCAGGGGTCTGTTTTGGGACCGGCGCTGTTCAATATCTTCATCAACGACTTAGATATTGGCATAGAAAGTACGCTTATTAAGTTTGCGGATGATACCAAACTGGGAGGGATTGCAACTGCTTTGGAGGACAGGGTCATAATTCAAAATGATCTGGACAAATTGGAGAAATGGTCTGAGTTAAACAGGATGAAGTTTAACAAAGACAAATGCAAAGTGCTCCACTTAGGAAGGAACAATCAGTTTCACACATACAGAATGGGAAGAGACTGTCTAGGAAGGAGTACGGCAGAAAGGGATCTAGGGGTTATAGTGGACCACAAGCTAAATATGAGTCAACAGTGTGATGCTCTTGCAAAAAAAGCAAACCTGATTCTGGGATGTATTAACAGGTGTGTTGTGAGCAAGACACGAGAAGTCATTCTTCCGCTCTACTCTGCTCTGGTTAGGCCTCAGCTGGAGTATTGTGTCCAGTTCTGGGCACCGCATTTTAAAAAAGATGTGGAGAAATTGGAAAGGGTCCAGAGAAGAGCAACAAGAATGATTAAAGGTCTTGAGAACATGACCTATGAAGGAAGGCTGAAAGAATTGGCTTTGTTTAGTTTGGAAAAGAGAAGACTGAGAGGAGACATGATAGCAGTTTTCAGGTATTTAAAAGGGTGTCATAAGGAGGAGGGAGAAAACTTGTTCACCTTAGCCTCTAAGGATAGAACCAGAAGCAATGGGTTTAAAGTGCAGCAAGGGAGGTCTAGGTTGGACATTAGGAAAAAGTTCCTAACTGTCAGGGTGGTTAAACACTGGAATAAATTGCCGAGGGAGGTTGTGGAATCTCCATCTCTTGAGATATTTAAGAGTAGGTTAGATAAATGTCTATCAGGGATGGTATTTGGTCTTATAGACTCATAGACTTTAAGGTCAGAAGGGACCATTATGATCATCTGGTCTGACCCCCTGCATGCTGCAGGCCACAAGACCCTTCCCTGGACTGTGCCGTTGAAGTCCCCAATCCTGTGTTTTAGTGACTTCAATCGGCAGGGACCCTCCTGCTAGTGATCCCTGCCCCATGCTGCGGAGGAAGGCGAAAAACCTCCAGAGGCTCAGCCAATCTACCCTGGAGGAAAATTCCTTCCCGACCCCAAATATGGCAATCAGTAATACCCCGAGCATGTAGGCAAGAGTCTCTAGCCTGACCCTTGTTTGCCATTATGCTATTTACGTACCATTGCTTGGTTTTCATAGAATCATAGAATCATAGAATATCAGAGTTGGAAGGGACCTCAAGAGGTCATCTAGTCCAACCCCCTGCTCAAAGCAGGACCAATTCCCAGCTAAATCATCCCAGCCAGGGCTTTGTCAAGCCCGGCCTTAAAAACCTCCAAGGAAGGAGACTCCACCACCTCCCTAGGTAACGCATTCCAGTGTTTCACCACCCTCCTAGTGAAATAGTTTTTCCTGATATCCAACCTGGACCTCCCCCACCGCAACTTGAGACCATTGCTCCTTGTTCTGTCATCTGCCACCACTGAGAACAGCCGAGCTCCATCCTCTTTGGAACCCCCCTTCAGGTAGTTGAAGGCTGCTATCAAATCCCCCCTCATTCTTCTCTTCTGGAGACTAAACAATCCCAGTTCTCTCAGCCTCTCCTCATAAGTCATGTGCTCCAGACCCCTAATCATTTTTGTTGCCCTCCGCTGGACTCTTTCCAATTTTTCCACATCCTTCTTGTAGTGTGGGGCCCAAAACTGGACACAGTATTCCAGATGAGGCCTCACCAATGTCGAATAAAGGGGAACAATCACGTTCCTCAATCTGCTGGCAATGCCCCTACTTATACAGCGCAAAATGCCGTTAGCCTTCTTGGCAACAAGAGCACACTGTTGACTCATATCCAGCTTCTCATCCACTGTGACCCCTAGGTCCTTTTCAGCAGAACTGCTACCTAGCCATTCGGTCCCTAGTCTGTAGCAGTGCATGGGATTCTTCCGTCCTAAGTGCAGGACTCTGCACTTGTCCTTGTTGAACCTCATCAGGTTTTTTTCTGCCCAATCCTCTAATTTGTCTAGGTCCCTCTGTATCCGATCCCTACCCTCTAGTGTATCTACCACGCCTCCTAGTTTAGTGTCATCTGCAAACTTGCTGAGAGTGCAGTCCACACCATCCTCCAGATCATTAATAAAGATATTAAACAAAACCGGCCCCAGGACCAACCCTTGGGGCACTCCACTTGAAACCGGCTGCCAACTAGACATGGAGCCATTGATCACTACCCGTTGAGCCCGACGATCTAGCCAGCTTTCTATCCACCTTACAGTCCATTCATCCAGCCCATACTTCTTTAACTTGGTGGCAAGAATACTGTGCGAGACAGTATCAAAAGCTTTGCTAAAGTCAAGAAATAACACATCCACTGCTTTCCCCTCATCCACAGAGCCAGTTATCTCATCATAGAAGGCAATTAGGTTAGTCAGGCACGACTTCCCCTTCGTGAATCCATGCTGACTGTTCCTGATCACTTTCCTTTCCTCTAAATGTTTCATAATTGATTCCTTGAGGACCTGCTCCATAATTTTTCCAGGGACTGAGGTGAGGCTGACTGGCCTGTAGTTCCCCGGATCCTCCTTCCTCCCTTTTTAAAAGATGGGCACGACATTAGCCTTTTTCCAGTCATCCGGGACCTCCCCCGATCGCCATGAGTTTTCAAAAATAATGGCTAATGGCTCTGCAATCTCACCCGCCAACTCCTTTAGCACCCTCGGATGCAGCGCATCCGGCCCCATGGACTTGTGCACGTCCAGTTTTTCTAAATAGTCCCGAACCACTTCTTTTTCCACAGAGGGCTGGTCACCTTCTCCCCATGCTGTACTGCCCAGTGCAGCAATCTGGGAGCTGACCTTGTGCGTGAAGACAGAGGCAAAAAAATCATTGAGTACATTAGCTTTTTCCACATCCTCGGTCACTAGGTTGCCTCCCTCATTCAGTAAGGGGCCCACACTTTCCTTGATTTTCTTCTTGTTGCTAACATACCTGAAGAAACCCTTCTTGTTACTCTTAACATCTCTTGCTAACTGCAACTCCAAGTGTGATTTGGCCTTCCTGATTTCACTCCTGCACGCCTGAGCAATATTTTTATACTCCTCCCTGGTCATTTGTCCAATCTTCCACTTCTTATAAGCCTCTTTTTTGCGTTTAAGATCAGCAAGGATTTCACTGTTTAGCCAAGCTGGTCGCCTGCCATATTTACTATTCTTTCTACACATCGGGATGGTTTGTTCCTGCAACCTCAATAAGGATTCTTTAAAATACAGCCAGCTCTCCTGGACCCCTTTGCCCTTCATGTTATTCTCCCAGGGGATCCTGCCCATCTGTTCCCTGAGGGAGTCAAAGTCTGCTTTTCTGAAGTCCAGGGTCCATATTCTGCTGCTCTCCTTTCTTCCTTGTGTCAGGATCCTGAACTCGACCATCTCATGGTCACTGCCTCCCAGGTTCCCATCCACTTTTGCTTCCCCTACTAGTTCTTCCCTGTTTGTGAGCAGCAGGTCAAGAAAAGCTTTGCCCCTAGTTGGTTCCTCCAGCACTTGCACCAGGAAATTGTCCCCTACGCTTTCCAAAAATTTCCTGGATTGCCTGTGCACCGCTGTATTGCTCTCCCAGCAGATATCAGGGTGATTAAAGTCTCCCATGAGAACCAGGGCCTGCGATCTAGCAACTTCTGCTAGTTGCCAGAAGAAAGCCTCGTCCACCTCATCCCCCTGGTCTGGTGGTCTATAGCAGACTCCGACCACGACATCACCCTTGTTGCTCCCACTTCTCAACTTTATCCAGAGACTCTCAGGTTTTTCTGCAGTATCATACCGGAGCTCTGAGCAGTCATACTCCTCTCTTACATACAACGCAACTCCCCCACCTTTTCTGCCCTGCCTGTCCTTCCTGAACAGTTTATATCCATCCATGACAGTACTCCAGTCATGTGAGTTATCCCACCAAGTCTCTGTTATTCCAATCACATCATAGTTCCCTGACTGTGCCAGGACTTCCAGTTCTCCCTGCTTGTTTCCCAGGCTTCTTGCATTTGTGTATAGGCACTTAAGATAACTCAATGATCGTCCCTCTTTCTCAGCATGAGACAGGAGTCCTCCCCTCTTGCGCTCTCCTGCTTGTGCTTCCTCCCAGGATCCCATTTCCCCACTTACCTCAGGGCTTTGGTCTCCTTCCCCCGGTGAACCTAGTTTAAAGCCCTCCTCACTAGGTTAACCAGCCTGCTGGCGAAGATGCTCTTCCCTCTCTTCGTTAGGTGGAGCCCGTCTCTGCCTAGCACTCCTTCTTCTTGGAACACCATCCCATGGTCGAAGAATCCAAAGCCTTCTCTCCGACACCACCTGCGTAGCCATTCGTTGACTTCCACGATTCGACGGTCTCTACCCCGGCCTTTTCCTTGCACAGGGAGGATGGACGAGAACACCACTTACGCCTCAAACTCCTTTATCCTTCTTCCCAGAGCCACGTAGTCTGCAGTGATCCGCTCAAGGTCATTCTTGGCAGTATCATTGGTGCCCACGTGGAGAAGCAGGAAGGGGTAGCGATCCGAGGGCTTGATGAGTCTCGGCAGTCTCTCCGTCACATCGTGTATCCTAGCTCCTGGCAAGCAGCAGACCTCTCGGTTTTCCCGGTCAGGGCGGCAGATAGATGACTCAGTCCCCCTGAGGAGGGGACTCGGCTACTATGTTTTACCATTAAACCATTCCCTCCATAAACTTATCCAACTTAATCTTAAAACCAGACAGGTCCGTCGCCCCCACCGTTTCCCTCGGAAGGCCGTTCCAATATTTCACCCCTCTGACGGTCAGAAACCTTCGTCTGATTTCAAGCCTGAACTTCCCCACGGCCAGTTTATATCCATTGGTTCTCGTGTCCACATTAGTACTCAGCTGAAATAATTCCTCTCCCTCCCTTGTATTTATCCCTCTGATATATTTAAAGATAGCAATCATATCCCCCCTCAGCCTTCGTTTTGTCAGACTAAACAACCCGAGCTCCTCTAATCTCTTTTCATACGACAGGTTTTCCATTCCTCTGATCATCCTAGTCGCCCTTCTCTGCACCCGTTCCAATTTGAGTTCATCTTTTTTAAACATGGGAGACCAGAACTACACACAGTACTCCAAATGAGGTCTCACCAGCGCCGTATACAACGGAAGCAGGACCTCCTTATCCCTACTAGATATACCTCGCCTAATACATCCCAAGACCGCATTGGCTTTTTTCACAGCCACGTCACATTGTCGACTCATAGTCATCCTGCGGTCTACAAGGACCCCTAGGTCCTTCTCCTCTTCCGTTACTTCTAACCAATGCGTCCCCATCTTGTAACTAAAATTGTTATTAGTCATCCCCAAGTGCATCACCTTACACTTTTCACTATTAAATTTCATCTTATTTCTGACACTCCAATTCACAAGCTCATTCAAGTCTCCCTGCAGAATATCCCTATCCTCCTCCGAATTTGCAACTCCTCCCACCTTCGTATCATCCGCAAACTTTATCAGCCCACTCTTGCAATCGGTTCCGAGGTCAGTTATAAATAGATTAAATAAAATGGGTCCCAAAACCGAACCTTGAGGCACTCCACTAGTAACCTCCCTCCAACCCGACAGTTCACCCTTTAATACGACCCGCTGCATTCTCCCCATTAACCAATTCTTTATCCACCTCTGGATTTTCATATCGATCCCCATGTTTTCCAGTTTAACCAATAATTCCTCATGGGGTACAGTATCAAACGCTTTACTGAAATCCAGGTATATTAGGTCCACCGCATTTCCCTTATCTAATAAGTCCGTTACATGGTCCTGCCATGCGGGCAGGGGACTGGACTCGATGACCTCTCGAGGTCCCTTCCAGTCCTAGAATCTATGAACGTATGAAAAAAACACTGTTCTCCACCCCCACCCAGGTTGGCCAGGGAGGCGGCTCTAGCAGGGGGGGCAGGAGGGATTCTGGCAGCAGTGAAGTGGGTTGCGGGGAAGTTGAGATCTTGACCCAAGTCATCCCAGACACTAATGCTAAGCCACAGGATGGCAGCATCTAGTGTCAGTGGAGTCCAAACACTATTTCAACCCCACAGTTTTCGATGAACTTCCCACAAGGAGAGGTGATGAGCACCCCCAGCAACACACACACACACACACACACACACACACACACACACACACCACTCCTGGTGGTGGGAGGGGAACAAGAGAAAGCAAGGAGGGATGGAGGAAAAGGTAAAACGAAAAGGACAAACCCTAATGTCCCCAGTGATTCTACGGCACAAAATCCCAGGTGGGCTATAAAATTCTGCCACCTTGAACTAGGGTTTTCCATGCCTAGAATTCAGCTGGCACCAGATGGATCAGACTGCAGACTGAGCAGGTTAAAAACCTCTCCAAGGTTCTTACCTTCTCAACAGGCACGTCTGTTTTCTAGTAAAATCAATAAAAGGAGAAACTCGAAAGAGGTTCCTCCTCGCACTCACATACTTGAACCCTAATACTCTCTGAGTCCTAAAAAGGGAGACCTCGAGAAGGAGACTTGCTAAAGCAAAGCCAAAGGGGTCTCTGAGGTTTCCCTGGCCCTGCGCTCCTGTCCTGCCTGGCTGATGTCAGCATCTCTCTCTCAGGTAACCACCTCCCTAACACCTTTGACCCATAGGCTGAGGTCCAGGATAAGGCCTTTGTGATATCACTGCCACACCCAACCAAACCCTAAAGTGCTAATGTCCTGCTACTGGCCTGACACTTTGAAGGTTTGAGCTACTCTCTGTGGATCACCCCACTCAATGCATCCTCATTCTAGGAAGCAAGCGGGCTAGACAGTAAAACATCAGAGGCTGCTCCCAATGCTACACTCAGTGTTTCCAAAATTAGTAGACTTTATGGTCAGAAGAGACCTTTAGAGCATCTAATCTAACCCGCTGCATATCATAGGCTTACTGTATAGTACAATAGTTACTCTTTGGGCACACACATTCCAGAAAGGCATCTAGTCTTCATTCAATGACATCAAGAGATGGAGAATCCACCACTTTCCCTTTTAGTGAGGGCCAGGGGGCTCCATTTCCCCTTCCACTAGCTCCCCATTTACAGTGAGCCAGAGCAGTACCTGCAGCAGGGAGCGGGAGTTGCTGAAGGCCTCAGAGGAACAGCCCCTGCAGTGTCTCAGGCACCTGGCACAAGTGCCGGATGATGCGGAGCTGGTGCATCACTTTGGCCGTGACGTCCTCCTGCTGCAAGGGAACGAGAACCTGTCAGAGACTCAAAGGTCCCGAGGAATCAGGGGGAATTAAGGGCACCTGGAACCAGCAGAATTTCCACCCACCACCTGCCCACCGCTGAGGGATGAATTCACCTCCTGAACCCCAGAATGGAGTCTTCTTGTCCTTTCTAGTATCCTCCAGTGCCAACCCCCCTCCTTGTAGGATTAGCTCCTGCTACCTCCCCCTCAGTGTTCTTCACAGCTGTTCCACCTCCAAACCAAACCTCAAGTTATCAGAACTCTCTTCTGCACCCCCAACCAGGTTGGGCATCGAGGCGGCTCTAGCGGGGGGGGCAAGAGGGATTCTGCCAGAAGTGAAGTGGGTTGAGGGGAGGTTGAGATCTTGCCCCAAGTCATCCCAGACACTAATGCTAAGCCACAGGATGGCAGCATCTAGTGTCAGTGGAGTCCAAGCACTATTTCAACCATACAGTTTTGGATGAACTCCCCACAAGGGGAGGTGAAGAGCACCCCCAGCAACACACACACAAACACACACACACACACACACACCACTCCTGGTGGTGAAAGGGGAACAGGAGAAAGGACAAAAGAAGTAAGAGATGAAGAGAAAGGAAGGAGGGATGGAGGAAAAGGTAAAACGAAAAGGACAAACCCTAATGTCCCCAGTGATTCTACGGGACAAAATCCCAGGGAGGGAATAAAATTCTGCCATCTTAAACTACTGTTTTCCATGCCTAGAATTCAGCTGGCACCAGATGGATCAGACTGAGCAGGTTCCAAAACCTCTTGGAGGCTCTTACCTTCTAAATAGGGACGTCTGTTTTCTAGTAAAATCCGTCAAAAGGAAAGGAGAAAACTCGAAAGAGGCTCCTGCTCACACTCACATACGTCAACCCTAACACTCTCTCAGTCCTCAAAGAGAGACCTCGAGAAGGAGACTTGCTGAAGCAAAGCCACAGGGGTCTCTGAGGTTTCCCTGGCCCTGTGCTCCTGTCCTGCCAGGCTGATGTCAGCATCTCTCTCGGAGGTCACCACCTCCCTAACACCTTTGACCAATAGGCTGACGTCCTGCAAAAGGCCTTTGTGATATCACTGCCACACCCACCCTTCCCCGGAAGTGCTAATGTCCTGTTGCTGGGCTGACACTTTGAAGGTTTCAGCTACTCTCTGTGGATCACCCCACTCAATGCCTGTTCATTCTAGGAAGCAAGCCGGCTAGACGGTAAAACATCAGAGGCTGCTCCCAATGCTACACTCAGTGTTTCCAAAATTAGGGGACTTTATGGCCAGAAGAGACCTTTAGAGCATCTCATCTAACCCCTTGCATACCATAGGCTTGCTGTATAGTACAATAGTTACTTTTTGGGCACACACATTGCAGAAAGGCATCTAGTCTTCCTTCAATGACATCAAGAGATGGAGAATAAGACGGTTACTCACCGTTGTAACTGTTGTTCTTCGAGATGTGTTGCTCATATCCATTCCATTAGGTGTGTGCGCGCCGCGTGCACGATCGTCGGAAGATTTTCTACCCTAGCAACACCGGCGGGTCGGCTGTGGAGCCCCCTAGAGTGGCGCCTTCATGGCGCTGAATATATACCCCAGCCGACCCGGCGCCCCCTCAGTTCCTTCTTGCCGGCTACTCCGACAGTGGGGACGGGGGGCGGGTTTGGAATGGATATGAGCAACACATCTCGAAGAACAACAGTTACAACGGTGAGTAACCGTCTTTTCTTCTTCGAGTGCTTGCTCATATCCATTCCATTAGGTGACTCCCAAGCCCAACTTAGGTGGTGGGGTCGGAGTGAGACATTGCTGTGTGCAAAACTGCTGATCCGAATGCAGCATCGTCCCTGGACTGCTGCACTAGTGCGTAGTGAGCTGTAAACGTGTGGACTGATGACCAAACCGCAGCTCTACAAATGTCCTGGATCGGAACTTGAGCCAGGAAAGCCGTCGAGGAAGCTTGGGCCCTCGTGGAGTGAGCGGTGATGTGCGGTGCTGAGACACCTGCCAGGTCATAGCAAGTCCGGATGTAAGACGTAATCCAGGAGGATAGGCGTTGTGAGGAGACCGGTGAGCCTTTCATTCGGTCGGCCACTGCAACGAAGAGTTGCGTCGTCTTTCTAAAGTGCCTTGTGCGGTCAATATAGAAAGCCAGGGCCCTGCGCACGTCCAGAGAATGCAAACGTTGGTCCTGGCGAGTAGCATGTGGTTTAGGATGAAAGACCGGGAGAAATATATCCTGGTTGATATGAAATGGAGAAACCACCTTAGGGAGAAAGGCAGGATGTGGGCGAAGCTGCACTTTATCCTTATGGAAAACTGTGTAAGGGGGCTCGGATGTAAGCGCCCTGAGTTCAGAAACGCGCCTTGCTGAGGTGATGGCTACGAGGAAGGCTGTCTTCCAGGATAGGTACAGAAGTGAACAGGTGGCCAGTGGCTCGAATGGAGGACCTGTGAGCTTGGAGAGAACCAGGTTGAGGTCCCACGTCAGAACGGGCTGACGTTGTTGTGGATACATCCGGTCTAAGCCCTTGAGGAATCTAACGACCATCGGGTTAGAGAATACCGAGGATGCGAGTTCCCCTGGGTGAAAGGCCGATATAGCGGCCAGGTGAACTCTAATTGAAGATATCGCCAAACCCTGCTGTTTTAGGGAGAGGAGATATTCCAATATGAGAGGAATAGGTGCCTGTAACGGGGGCGTGGCTCGTTGTTCGCACCAACAGGAGAACCGCTTCCACTTGGCCAGGTACGTGGACCGTGTTGAGGGCTTCCTACTGCTCAGCAGAATCTGTTGGACAGAATGTGAGCATTGCTGCTCTACCTGGGTGAACCATGGAGCAGCCACGCCGTGAGGTGGAGTGATTGCAGGTCGGGGTGACGCAGCCGGCCGTGGTCCTGAGAGATGAGATCCGGACATAATGGAAGCGGGATCGGTGTCTGAACCGAGAGCTCCAACAGCGTGGTGTACCAATGTTGTCTCGGCCACGCTGGGGCGATCAGAATCACCTGTGCCTGGTCTCTGCGCAATTTGAGCAGTACCTTGTGGACGAGAGGAAACGGAGGGAAGGCATAAAACAGGTGGTCTTTCCAGGGAAGGAGAAACGCATCCGAGAGGGAGCCCGGAGCTCGACCTTGCAGGGAGCAGAACACGTGGCACTTCCTGTTGTCTCGAGATGCAAACAGGTCTATCTGGGGAAACCCCCACTTCTGGAAAACGGAATGTATGATGTCCGGACGGATAGACCACTCGTGAGTCTGAAAGGACCTGCTGAGTCGGTCCGCTAAAGTGTTCTGGACACCAGGGAGGAACGATGCCGTGAGATGGATTGAGTGGGCGATGCAGAAGTCCCACAGGCGAATGGCCTCTTGGCATAGAATTGACGAACGTGCTCCTCCTTGCTTGTTGATGTAAAACATGGCCGTGGTGTTGTCGATGAGAACTAACACACAGCGGCCACGTAGGAGATTGAGAAATGCCTGGCACGCCAGGCGCACCGCCATCAGTTCCCGAACATTGATGTGCAGGGCTAGCTGGGGTGCAGTCCACCGGCCCTGGGTATGGTGCTCGTTGAGATGGGCGCCCCAACCCAGAGATGAAGCGTCTGTGACCAGGTGCAGAGAGGGTTGTGGGGCGTGAAACGGCATCCCCTCGCAAACCACATTGTGATCTAGCCACCATGTGAGGGAGGTCAGGACCGAGTTCGGGACCGTGACCACCATGTTCAGGCTGTCCCGATGTGGGCGGTATATCGATGACACCCAGGTCTGGAGTGGGCGAAGCCGAAGTCTGGCATGCCTGGTTACGTACGTGCAAGAAGCCATGTGACCCAGCAGGGTAAGGCACGACCTCACCGTGGTAGTTGGGAAGGCCTTGAGTCCTTGAATGAGGCTCGTGATGGTGCCAAAGCGGTTGTCTGGCAGGATGGCTTGTGCACGTCTGGAGTCTAGAACTGCACCGATGAATTCTATTCTCTGGGTAGGTTCTAGAGTAGATTTGTCCTTGTTGAGTAGGATGCCCAACTCGTTGAATGTGTGCACTATTATGTGGACGTGAGCTCGAGCTTGCTCTTTGGTGCGACCGCGTACTAGCCAGTCGTCTAGGTACGGGAACACCTGTATCCCTTGCCGACGAAGGTACGCTGCCACGACGGCCATACATTTCGTGAACACCCTTGGGGCCGAGGATAGGCCGAAGGGAAGGACTGCAAATTGGTAGTGCACCTTGCTTACCACGAATCGCAGGAAGCGTCTGTGAGGCGGGTAAATTGGGATGTGAAAGTATGCGTCTTTCATGTCGAGGGCGGCGAACCAGTCTCCAGGATCGAGGGAAGGGATAATGGCCCCCAGAGAGACCATGCGGAACTTCAACTTTACTACGAATTTGTTGAGTCCGCGCAAGTCCAAGATGGGTCGCAGACCTCCTTTGGACTTGGGAATGAGGAAGTAACGGGAATAGAATCCCCTGCCCCTCAACTCCACTGGAACCTCCTCTATGGCCCCCATAGCAAGGAGCGTGGAAACTTCCTGTATAAGAAGTTGCTCGTGAGAAGGGTCCCTGAAGAGGGACGGGGAAGGGGGGGAGGAGGAGGGGATTGAAGAAAACTGGATAGCATATCCCCTGTCCACCGTGCGAAGGACCCAACGGTCCGAGGTTATAAGGGACCAGGCACGGTGGAAATGGGAAAGGCGATCCCGAAAGGAGGGGGCTGGATCCTGGGGGATGACTGGGGCGCCGTCCTCGACCGCACCTTCAAAAGTTCTGCCTGGGGCCTGAAGGTGGTCTAGGAGGCCCTTGGTTCTGACCGGGTAGAGGGCCGGTCCACCTTCTTCTACCACCTCGCCCTCGCCTCCGGGCCGAGTCCTGTCTCTGACGAGGCGGGGGGGGGTAGAAGCGCTGAGGCTGCGGTCTGAATGGCCTGCGCTGAGGGCCCACAACATGCATCCCCAGGGAACGCATGATCGTCCTGGAGTCCTTGAGGCTCTGCAAGCGAGAGTCCGTCTTTTCTGAAAACAACCCTTGTCCTTCGAAGGGTAGATCCTGCAGGGTTTGCTGCAGTTCCTGAGGCAGACCCGAAACCTGGAGCCAGGAGATCCTCCGCATAGCGATACCTGAGGCCAGGGTTCTCGCAGCAGAGTCCGCTATGTCTAAGGAGGCCTGTAAGGAGGTCCGAGCCACCTTCTTACCTTCCTCTACCAGGGCTCCAAACTCCTCCCTGGACTCTTGGGGAACCAACTCCTTGAACTTCCCCATAGAGTTCCAGGAGTTAAAGCTATAGCGGCTCAAGAGCGCCTGTTGGTTAGCCGCTCTAAGTTGCAGCCCTCCGGCTGAGTAAACTTTACGGCCGAATAAATCGAGGCGCTTGGCCTCCTTTGATTTGGGCGCTGCGGCCTGCTGACCGTGGCGCTCCCTTGCGTTCACTGATGCCACCACCAGTGAACACGGCTGGGGGTGGGTATACAAGTACCCGTAGTCTTTAGACGGGACGAAGTATTTCCTTTCCACCCCTCTCGCTGTGGGTGGGATAGTGGCAGGAGTCTGCCATATCGTAGATGCATTGGCTTGTATCGTGCGGATCAGGGGTAACGCCACCCTCGATGGGGCATCCGCTCCGAGGATATTCGCGATGGGGTCGTGCACCTCCACTATCTCCTCCGCCTGCAGGTCCATATTACGGGCCATCCTACGCAGAAGATCCTGGTGAGCCCGAAGATCTATTGGAGGTGGACCTGTGCACGATGTGCCCGCCACTGCCTCATCCGGAGAGGAAGAGGAAGATGCCTCCGGTGGAACAGGATCCAAGGGAGGGTCCTGGTCTCCCTGCTCCTGGGCCGGAGCATCACCTGCGCTTGAATCCAGGGCGTCAGGTGGTGCGGACACGGAAGCCTCCATGCCCCCTGGCGGAGGCCGAGAGATGGTGGACTCCGGGGCCCTTCTAGCAGAGTGACCGGAGCGAGAGGTCGAAGCAACTGGAGCCCCTTGCGCCTGATGGTACGCCCACGGGGTCCAAAACGACCAGTGAGATGGGCCATGAGAATGGTCCTCTGTTATGTTCTGCCAATGGCCCAAGTCCTGTTCCTCGGCTTGCCCCTGAGGGGGGTATGCCGATCTCGAGAGGTTCTCCGAGGAGCGAGACACCGATCTCGATGGCCATGGCGGTGCCGAGAGCGTCGAGACGATTCCCGTGGGCTGCGGTGCCGCACGGTGCCGGTCCGGAGATGATCTATCTCTACGCGGTGCCGGCGATCGGTGCCGGGACCGCGACCGGTGCCGATGACCTCGTCGGTGCCGGGAGTCGGATCTGGACCTCGACGAGGACCTGGAGTATGCCCGGTACCGGGAGCGGCCTCTCGACGTCGAGCGTCGACCGTAGCGGTGCCGAGAACTACGTCTCGACGTTGATCGGTGCCGACGATCATAGCGGTGCCGAGACGTAGAGCGGTGCCGCGAAGAAGATCTTGGCCGCGAGTACGACCGGTGCCGAGGTGATATTCGGTGCCGGGACTGTGAGCGGCGTGGGGACCTGCTTCGGGACCTGGATCGGTGCCGAGGTTCCAGCCCTTGCGATGGAGGGCGCATCAAGGCAGGTTTCCCCCTCGACTGGACCGGGCGAGTCAACAGTGCCGTCGGTGCCGGTGGTTGGGGCGGTGCCGGCTCCGTGAGAGCTATTAAGTCTCTCGCCGCCGCGAAGGTCTCTGGCGTCGACGGGAGGCACTGTATCACCGCCGGCCTCGGTGGAGACACCATCTGCACCGGACTCAACGGCCTCGGCGCCGGAGTCGACGGTGCTGGAGGCACCTGTTTCCGGTGCTCCACCGGCGGACGCGGCTCTACCCCCGGCACTGGGGGAGCCAGCGTCTTCGGCACGGAGGTCCCCGTCTTATGGGCTTTTTTATGCCCTGGGGATAATGACCGGCGCCGAGGCACTTGCTGTGCTTGCGGTGCCGACGAGGTCCGGTGCCGGGGAGGCTTATCTGACGCCACTCGCGTGGTCGTCATAGCCGGTGCCGCCGGGGCACTGCGCACCGAGGCGCTGGGTGCCGGGGCCTGACTTGTAGATGGAGCGTCCGGACTAAGTGCCGCCTCCATCAGGAGTTGCCGGAGCCGAAAGTCCCGCTCCTTCTTGGTCCTTGGTCTGAAGGCCTTACAGATCTTGCACTTATCTGTTTGATGGGACTCTCCCAGGCACTTCAGACAGGAGTCGTGCGGGTCGCTCGTGGGCATAGGCTTAGCGCAGGAGGCGCACAGCTTGAAGCCGGGAGCGTTGGGCATGAGCCCGGCCCCGCGGCCGGGGGAGAAAGGGGGAGACGACCCCCTTAATCCCCTGAACTATTATAACAACTAGAACAACTTTTAAAACTATTGAACTATTTAACTATAAACACTAGGACTATAACTATAACTATAACTGCGAATAACTAACTAAGCTAGGGAGACTGGAGAACAGCTAAGCAGCGCTCCACAGTTCCAACGACCGTCAGGGGCGGTAAGAAGGAACTGAGGGGGCGCCGGGTCGGCTGGGGTATATATTCAGCGCCATGAAGGCGCCACTCTAGGGGGCTCCACAGCCGACCCGCCGGTGTTGCTAGGGTAGAAAATCTTCCGACGATCGTGCACGCGGCGCGCACACACCTAATGGAATGGATATGAGCAAGCACTCGAAGAAGAACCACCACTTTCCCTTTTAGTGAGTGCCACGGGGCTCCATTTCCCCTTCCACTAGCTCCCCATTTACAGTGAGCCAGAGCAGTACCTGCAGCAGGGAGCGGGAGTTGCTGATGGCCTCAGAGGCACAGCCCCTGCAGTGTCTCAGGAATCTGGCGCAAGTGCCGGATGATGCGGAGCTGGTGCATCACTTTTGGCCGTGACGTCCTCCTGCTGCAAGGGAACGAGAACCTGTCAGAGACTCAAACGCCCCGAGGAATCAGCGGGAATTAAGGGCACCTGGAACCAGCACTACTTCCACCCATCACCTGCCCACCACTGAGGGATAAATTCACCTCCTGAACCCCAGAATGGAGTCGTCTTCTCCTTTCTAGTAACCTCCAGTGCCAACCCCCCTCCTTGAAGGATGAGCTCCTGCTATCTCCCCCTCAGTGCCCTTGACAGCTGTTCCACCTCCAAACCACAGCTCAAGTTATTAGTACCTTTGGACACAGACTGGCTAACCTAGTGAGGAGGGCTTTAAACTAGGTTCGACGGGGACAGGTGAGCAAAGCCCACAGGTAAGTGGGGAACATGGAGACCGGGGAGATGGGTCAAAAACGAGAGGGAGTGTGGGCTATATTGTCAGAGGGAAAGGAGGGTCAGGACAAAACTGGGAGGAAAGATCAAACCAGTATCTTAGATGTCTCTATACAAATGCGAGAAGTATGGGGAATAAGCAGGAAGAACTGGAAATGCTAATAAATAAATACAACTATGACATTGTTGGCATCACTGAAGCTTGGTGGGATAATACACATGATTGGCTAAAAGGGGTAAAAAACAAGGGAGATGTCATGCTAGGAGTCTACTACAGGCCACCTAACCAGGTGGAAGAGGTGGATGAGGCTTTTTTTAAGCAACTAACAAAATCATCCAAAGCCCAAGCTTTGGTGGTGATGGGGGACTTCAACTATCCGGATATATGTTGGGAAAATAACACAGCGGGGCACAGACTATCCAACAAATTCCTGGACTGCATTGGAGACAACTTTTTATTTCAGAAGGTTGAAAAAGCTACTGGGGGGAAGCTGTTCTAGACTTGATTTTAACAAATAGGGAGGAACTCGTTGAGAATTTGAAAGTAGAAGGCAGCCTGGGTGAAAGTGATCATGAAATCATAGAGTTTGCAATTCTAAGGAAGGGTAGAAGGGAGAACAGCAAAATAGAAACAATGGATTTCAGGAAGGCAGATTTTGGTAACCTCAGAGAGCTGATAGGTAAGGTCCCATGGGAATCAAGACTGGGGGGAAAAACAACTGAGGAGAGTTGGCAGTTTTTCAAAGGGACACTATTAAGGGCCCAAAAGCAAGCTATTCCGCTGGTTAGGAAAGATAGAAAATGTGGCAAAAGACCACCTTGGCTTAACCATGAGATCTTGCATGATCTAAAAAATAAAAAGGAGTCATATAAAAAATGGAAACTGGGACAGATTACAAAGGATGAATATAGGCAAACAACACAGGAATGCAGGGGCAAGATTAGAAAGGCAAAGGCACAAAATGAGCTCAAACTAGCTACGGGAATAAAGGGAAACAAGAAGACTTTTTATCAATACATTAGAAGCAAGAGGAAGACCAAAGACAGGGTAGGCCCACTGCTTAGTGAAGAGGGAGAAACAGTAACAGGAAACTTGGAAATGGCGGAGATGCTTAATGACTTCTTTGTTTCGGTCTTCACCGAGAAGTCTGAAGGAATGCCTAACATAGTGAATGCTAATGGGAAGGGGGTAGGTTTAGCAGATAAAATAAAAAAAGAACAAGTTAAAAATCACTTAGAAAAGTTAGATGCCTGCAAGTCACCCGGGCCTGATGAAATGCATCCTAGAATACTCAAGGAGCTAATAGAGGAGGTATCTGAGCCTCTAGCTATTATCTTTGGAAAATCATGGGAGACGGGAGAGATTCCAGAAGACTGGAAAAGGGCAAATATAGTGCCCATCTATAAAAAGGGAAATAAAAACAACCCAGGAAACTACAGACCCCAGTGAGTTTAACTTCTGTGCCAGGGAAGATAATGGAGCAAGTAATTAAGGAAATCATCTGCAAACACTTGGAAGGTGGTAAGGTGATAGGGAACAGCCAGCATGGATTTGTGAAGAACAAATCATGTCAAACCAATCTGATAGCTTTCTTTGATAGGATAACGAGCCTTGTGGATAAGGGTGAGGCTGTGGATGTGGTATACCTAGACTTTAGTAAGGCATTTGATACGGTCTCGCATGATATTCTTATTGATAAACTAGGCAAATACAATTTAGATGGGGCTACTATAAGGTGGGTGCATAACTGGCTGGATAACCGTACTCAGAGAGTTGTTATTAATAGTTCCCAATCCTGCTGGAAAGCCATAACGAGTGGGGTATCGCAGGGGTCTGTTTTGGGACCGGCGCTGTTCAATATCTTCATCAACGACTTAGATATTGGCATAGAAAGTACGCTTATTAAGTTTGCGGATGATACCAAACTGGGAGGGATTGCAACTGCTTTGGAGGACAGGGTCATAATTCAAAATGATCTGGACAAATTGGAGAAATGGTCTGAGTTAAACAGGATGAAGTTTAACAAAGACAAATGCAAAGTGCTCCACTTAGGAAGGAACAATCAGTTTCACACATACAGAATGGGAAGAGACTGTCTAGGAAGGAGTACGGCAGAAAGGGATCTAGGGGTTATAGTGGACCACAAGCTAAATATGAGTCAACAGTGTGATGCTCTTGCAAAAAAAGCAAACCTGATTCTGGGATGTATTAACAGGTGTGTTGTGAGCAAGACACGAGAAGTCATTCTTCTGCTCTACTCTGCTCTGGTTAGGCCTCAGCTGGAGTATTGTGTCCAGTTCTGGGCACCGCATTTTAAAAAAGATGTGGAGAAATTGGAAAGGGTCCAGAGAAGAGCAACAAGAATGATTAAAGGTCTTGAGAACATGACCTATGAAGGAAGGCTGAAAGAATTGGCTTTGTTTAGTTTGGAAAAGAGAAGACTGAGAGGAGACATGATAGCAGTTTTCAGGTATTTAAAAGGGTGTCATAAGGAGGAGGGAGAAAACTTGTTCACCTTAGCCTCTAAGGATAGAACCAGAAGCAATGGGTTTAAAGTGCAGCAACGGAGGTCTAGGTTGGACATTAGGAAAAAGTTCCTAACTGTCAGGGTGGTTAAACACTGGAATAAATTGCCGAGGGAGGTTGTGGAATCTCCATCTCTTGAGATATTTAAGAGGAGGTTAGATAAATGTCTATCAGGGATGGTATTTGGTCTCATAGACTCATAGACTTTAAGGTCAGAAGGGACCATTATGATCATCTGGTCTGACCCCCTGCATGCTGCAGGCCACAAGACCCTTCCCTGGACTGTGCCGTTGAAGTCCCCAATCCTGTGTTTTAGTGACTTCAATCGGCAGGGACCCTCCTGCTAGTGATCCCTGCCCCATGCTGCGGAGGAAGGCGAAAAACCTCCAGAGGCTCAGCCAATCTACCCTGGAGGAAAATTCCTTCCCGACCCCAAATATGGCGATCAGTAATACCCCAAGCATGTAGGCAAGAGTCTCTAGCCTGACCCTTGTTTGCCATTATGCTATTTACGTACCATTGCTTGGTTTTCCTCGGCTACTATGTTTTACCATTAAACCATTCCCTCCATAAACTTATCCAACTTAATCTTAAAACCAGACAGGTCCGTTGCCCCCACCGTTTCCCTCGGAAGGCCGTTCCAATATTTCACCCCTCTGACGGTCAGAAACCTTCGTCTGATTTCAAGCCTGAACTTCCCCACGGCCAGTTTATATCCATTGGTTCTCGTGTCCACATTAGTACTCAGCTGAAATAATTCCTCTCCCTCCCTTGTATTTATCCCTCTGATATATTTAAAGATAGCAATCATATCCCCCCTCAGCCTTCGTTTTGTCAGACTAAACAACCCGAGCTCCTCTAATCTCTTTTCATACGACAGGTTTTCCATTCCTCTGATCATCCTAGTCGCCCTTCTCTGCACCCGTTCCAATTTGAGTTCATCTTTTTTAAACATGGGAGACCAGAACTACACACAGTACTCCAAATGAGGTCTCACCAGCGCCGTATACAACGGAAGCAGGACCTCCTTATCCCTACTAGATATACCTCGCCTAATACATCCCAAGACCGCATTGGCTTTTTTCACAGCCACGTCACATTGTCGACTCATAGTCATCCTGCGCTCTACAAGGACCCCTAGGTCCTTCTCCTCTTCCGTTACTTCTAACCAATGCGTCCCCATCTTGTAACTAAAATTGTTATTAGTCATCCCCAAGTGCATCACCTTACACTTTTCACTATTAAATTTCATCTTATTTCTGACACTCCAATTCACAAGCTCATTCAAGTCTCCCTGCAGAATATCCCTATCCTCCTCCGAATTTGCAACTCCTCCCACCTTCGTATCATCCGCAAACTTTATCAGCCCACTCTTGCAATCGGTTCCGAGGTCAGTTATAAATAGATTAAATAAAATGGGTCCCAAAACCGAACCTTGAGGCACTCCACTAGTAACCTCCCTCCAACCCGACAGTTCACCCTTTAATACGACCCGCTGCATTCTCCCCATTAACCAATTCTTTATCCACCTCTGGATTTTCATATCGATCCCCATGTTTTCCAGTTTAACCAATAATTCCTCATGGGGTACAGTATCAAACGCTTTACTGAAATCCAGGTATATTAGGTCCACCGCATTTCCCTTATCTAATAAGTCCGTTACATGGTCCTGCCATGCGGGCAGGGGACTGGACTCGATGACCTCTCGAGGTCCCTTCCAGTCCTAGAATCTATGAACGTATGAAAAAAACACTGTTCTCCACCCCCACCCAGGTTGGCCAGGGAGGCGGCTCTAGCAGGGGGGGCAGGAGGGATTCTGGCAGCAGTGAAGTGGGTTGCGGGGAAGTTGAGATCTTGACCCAAGTCATCCCAGACACTAATGCTAAGCCACAGGATGGCAGCATCTAGTGTCAGTGGAGTCCAAACGCTATTTCAACCCCACAGTTTTCGATGAACTTCCCACAAGGAGAGGTGATGAGCACCCCCAGGAACACACACACACACACACACACACACACAACTCCTTGTGGTGGGAGGGGAAGAGGAGAAAGGACAAAAGAAGTAACAGATGAAGAGAAAGGAAGGAGGGATGGAGGAAAAGGTAAAACAAAAAGGACAAACCCTAACGTCCCCAGTGATTCTACGGCACAAAATCCAAGGGATGGAATAAAATTCTGCCATCTTAAACTACTGTTTTCCATGCCTAGAATTCAGCTGGCACCACGTGGATCAGACTGAGCAGCTGCCAAAACCTCTTGGAGGCTCTTACCTTCTAAACAGGGACGTCTGTTTTCTAGTAAAATCAGTAAAAGGAAAGGAGAAAACTCGAAAGAGGCTCCTGCACACACTCACGTACGTGAACCCTAATACTCTCTCAGTCCTCAAAGAAAGACCCCGAGAAGGAGACTTGCTGAAGCAAAGCCACAGGGTCTCTGAGGTTTCCCTGGCCCTGTGCTCCTGTCCTGCCAGGCTGATGTCAGCATCTCTCTCTGAGGTCACCACCTCCCTAACACATTTGACCAATAAGCTGACATCCTGCAAAAGGCCTTTGTGATGTCACTGCCACACCCAACCAAACCCTGAAGTGCTAATGTCCTGCTGCTGGCCTGACACTTTGAAGGTTTGAGGTGGTCATAACTATAAAGGGAAGGGTAACAGCTGTCCTGTGTACAGTACTAAGAAATCCTCCTGGCCAGAGACTCCAAAATCCTTTTCCCTCTAAAGGGTTAAGAAGCTCAGGTAACCTGGCTGGCATCTGACCTAAAGGACCAATAAGGGGACAAGATACTTTCAAATCTTGGGGAGGGGAAGGCTTTTGTTTGTGTTCTTTGTTTGTGTGGGTGTTCGCCCTCGGGACTGAGAGGGACCAGACATCAATCCAGGTTCTCCACATCTTTCTAAACAAGTCTCTCCTATTTCAAACAAGGCGTGTTAGTTTTCCTTTGTTTTCTCAACTTGTAAATGTACCTTTTACTAGAGTGTTTATCTTTGTTTGCTGTACTTTGAACCTAAGACTAGAGGGGAGTCCTCTGAGCTCTTTAAGTTTGATTACCCTGTAAGGTTAATTTCCATACTGATTTTACAGAGATGATTTTTACCTTTTTCTTTAATTAAAAGCCTTATTTTTAAGAACCAAGGAGTTTGGATCTTGATTCACCAGGAGTTGGTGGGAGGAAGGAGGGAAATGGTTAATTTCTCCTTCTTTTAGATCCAAGGGGGTTGGATCTGTATTCACCAGAAGTTGGTGGGAGGAAGGAGGGGGGATGGTTTATTTCTCCTTGTTTTAAGATCCAAGGGGTTTGGATCTGTATTCACCAGGGAATTGGTGAAAGGTTTCTCAAGGCTACCCAGGGGAGGAAATTAGCCTTGGGATGGTGGTTAAGCTTAGAGGTTTTCATGCAGGCCCCTACATTTGTACCCTAAACTTCAAAGTGGGGATACAGCCTTGACACAGGTACTCTCTGTGGATCACCCCACTCAATGCGTCTTCATTCTAGGAAGCAAGCCGGCTAGACAGTAAAACATCACAGGCTGCTCCCAATACTACACTCAGTGTTTCCAAAATTTGTAGACTTTATGGCCACAAGAGACCTTTAGAGCATCTCATCTAAGCCCCTGCATATCATAGGCCTCCTGTATAGTACAATAGTTACTTTTGGGGCACACACATTCCAGAAAGGCATCTAGTCTTCATTCAATGACATCAAGAGATGGAGAATCCACCACTTTCCCTTTTAGTGAGTGCCAGGGGGCTCCATTTCCCCTTCCACTAGCTCGCCATTTACAGGGAGACAGAGCAGTACCTGCAGCAGGGAGCGGGAGTTGCTGAAGGCCTCAGAGGCGCAGCCCCTGCAGTGTCTCAGGCACATGGCGCAAGTGCCGGATGATGCGGAGCTGGTGCATCACTTTGGCCGTGACGTCCTCCTGCTGCAAGGGAACGAGAACCTGTCAGAGACTCAAACGCGCCGAGGAATCAGGGGGAATTAAGGGCACCTGGAACCAGCAATATTTAAACTGACTACCTGCCCACCACTGAGGGATGAATTCACCTCCTGAACCCCAGAATGGAGTCTTCTTGTCCTTTCTAGTAACCTCCAGTGCCAACCCACCACCTTGTAGGGTGAGCTCCTGCTACCTCCCCCTCAGTACCCTTGACAGCTGTTCTACCTCCAAACCACAGCTCAAGTTATCAGAACCCTCTTCTCCACCCCAACCCAGGTTGCGCAGGGAGGCGGCCCTAGCAGGGGGGGCAGGAGGGATTCTGCCAGCAGTGAAGTGGGTTGCGGGGAAGTTGAGATCTTGTCCCAAGTTGTCCCAGACACTAATGCTAAGCCACAGGATGGCAGCATCTAGTGTCAGTGGAGTCCAAGCACTATTTGAACCCGACAGTTTTGGATCAACTTCCCACAAGGGGAGGTGAAGAGCACCCCCAGCAACACACACACCACTCCTGGAGGTGGGAGGGGAACAAGAGAAAGGACAAAAGAAGTAAGGGATGAAGAGAAAGGAAGGAGGGATGGAGGAAAAGGTAAAACGAAAAGGACAAACCCTAGTGTCCCCAGTGATTCCACGGGACAAAATTCCAGGGAGGGAAGAAAATTCTGCCACCTTAAACTACTGTTTTCCATGCCGAGAATTCAGCTGGCACCAGATGGATCAGACTGAGCAGGTTCCAAAACCTCTTGGAGGCTCTTACCTTCTAATTTTCAAGTAAAATCAGTAAAAGGAAAGGAGAAAACTCGAAAGAGGCTCCTGCTCGCACTCACATACGTCAACCCTAACACTCTCTCAGTCCTCAAAAAGAAACCTCGAGAAGGAGACTTGCTGAAGCAAAGCCACAGGGGTCTCTGAGGTTTCCCTGGTCGTAAGCCCCTGTCCTCCCTGGCTGAAGACAGCATCTCTCTCTGAGGTCACCACCTCCCTAACACCTTTGACCAGTACGCTGAGGTCCTTGAAAAAGCCTTTGTGATATCACTGCCATACCCAACCAAACCCTAAAGTGCTCATGTCCTGCTGCTGGCCTGACACTTTGAAGGTTTGAGCTACGCTCTGTGGATCACACCACAAAATTCGTCTTCATTCTAGGAAGCAAGCTAGCTAGACAGTAAAACATCAGAGGCTGCTCCCAATACTACACTCAGTGTTTCCAAAAGTAGGAGACTTTCTGGCCAGAAGAGACCTTTACAGCATCTCATCTAACCCCCTCCATATCATAGGCTTCCAGTATAGTACAATAGTTACTTTTTGGGCACACACATTCCAGAAAGGCATCTAGTCTTCAATCAATGACATCAAGAGTTGGAGAATCCACCACTTTCCCTTTTAGTGAGTGCCAGGGGGCTCCATTTCCCCTTCCACTAGCTCCCCATTTACAGTGAGCCAGAGCAGTACCTGCAGCCGGGAGAGGGAGTTGCTAAGGCCTCAGAGGAACAGCCCCTGCAGTGTCTCAGGCACATGGCGTAAGTGCCGGATGATGCGGAGCTGGTGCATCCCTTTGGCCGTGACGTCCTCCTCCTGCAAGGGAACGAGAACCTGTCAGAGACTCAAATGCCCCGAGGAATCAGGGGCAATTAAGGACACCTGGAACCAGCAGTATTTACACCCAGCACCTGCCCACCACTGAGGGATGAATTCACCTCCTGAACCCCAGAATGGAGTCGTCTTCTCCTTTCTAGGAATCTCCAGTGCCAACCCCCGTCCTTGTAGGGTGAGCTCCTGCTACCTCCCCCTCAGTGCCCTTGACAGCTGTTCCACCTCCAAACCACAGCTCAAGTTATCAGAACCCTCTTCTCCACCCCCACCCAGGTTGGCCAGGGAGGCGGCTCTAGCAGGGGGGGCAGGTGGGATTCTGGCAGCAGTGAAGTGGGTTGCGGGGAGGTTGAGATCTTGCCCCAAGTCATCCCAGACACTAATGCTAAACCACACGATGGCAGCATCTAGTGTCAGTGGAGTCCAAGCACTATTTCAACCATACAGTTTTGGATCAACTCCCAACAAGGGGAGGTGAAGAGCACCCCCAGCAACACACACACACACACACACACACACACACACACACACACACACACACACACACACACACACACACACACACACACACACACACATACATACCACTCCTGGTGGTGGGAGGGGAACAAGAGAAAGGACAAAAGAAGTAAGAGATAAAGAGAAAGGAAGGAGGGATGGAGGAAAAGGTAAAACGAAAAGGACAAACCCTAATGTCCCCAGTGATTCTACCAGACAATATTAAGGGAGGGATTAAAATTCTGCCACCTTGAACTAGTGTTTTCCATGCCTAGAATTCAGCTGGCACCAGATGGATCAGACTGAGCAGGTTCCAAAACCTCTTGGAGGCTCTTACTTTCTAAACAGGGATGTCTGTTTTCTAGTAAAATCAGTAAAAGGAGAAACTCGAAAGAGGTTCCTCCTCGCGCTCACATACTTGAACCCTAATACTCTCTGAGTCCTAAAAAGGGAGACCTCGAGAAGGAGACTTGCTAAAGCAAAGCCAAAGGGGTCTCTGAGGTTTCCCTGGCCCTGCGCTCCTGTCCTGCCTGGCTGATGTCAGCATCTCTCTCTCAGGTAACCACCTCCCTAACACCTTTGACCCATAGGCTGAGGTCCAGGATAAGGCCTTTGTGATATCACTGCCACACGCAACCAAACCCTAAAGTGCTAATGTCCTGCTGCTGGCCTGACACTTTGAAGGTTTCAGCTACTCTCTGTGGATCACCCCACTCGATGCGTCTTCATTCTAGGAAGCAAGCCGGCTAGACAGTAAAGCATCAGAGGCTGCTCCCAATGCTACACTCAGTGTTTCCAAAATTACTACACTTTATGGCCAGAAGAGACCTTTAGAACATCTCATCTAACCCCCTGCATATCATAGGCTTCCTGTATAGTACAATAGGTACTTTTTGGGCACACACATTCCAGAAAGGCATCTAGTCTTCATGAAATGACATCAAGAGATGGAGAATCCACCACTTTCCCTTTTACTGGGTGCCAGGGGGCTCCATTTCCCCTTCCACTAGCACCCCATTTACAGTGAGCCAGAGCAGTACCTGCAGCAGGGAGCGGGAGTTGCTGATGGCCTCAGTGGCACAGCCCCTGCAGTGTCTAAGGCACCTGGCACAAGTGCCGGATGATGCGGAGCTGGTGCATCAATCTGGCCATGACGTCCTCCTGCTGCAAGGGAACGAGAACCTGTCAAAGACTCAAACGCCCCGAGGAATCAGGGGGAATTAAGGGCACCTGGAACCAGCAGTATTTAAACTGACTACCTGCCCACCACTGAGGGATGAATTCACCTCCTGAACCCCAGAATGGAGTCTTCTTGTCCTTTCTAGTAACCTCCAGTGCCAACCCACCACCTTGTAGGGTGAGCTCCTGCTACCTCCCCCTCAGTACCCTTGACAGCTGTTCTACCTCCAAACCACAGCTCAAGTTATCAGAACCCTCTTCTCCACCCCCACCCAGGTTGGCCAGGGAGGCGGCTCTAGCAGGGGGGGCAGGAGGGATTCTGCCAGCAGTGAAGTGGGTTGCGGGGAGGTTGAGATCTTGCCCCAATCATCCCAGACACTAATGCTAAGCCACAGGATGGCAGCATCTAGTGTCATTGGAGTTCAAGCACTATTTCAACCTCACAGTTTTGGATCAACTTCCCACAAGGGGAGGTGAAGAGCACCCCCAGCAACACACACACACACACACACACACACACACCACTCCTGGTGGTGGCAGGTGAACAGGAGAAAGGACAAAAGAAGTAAGAGATGAAGAGAAAGGAAGGAGGGATGGAGGAAAAGGTAAAACGAAAATGACAAACACTAATGTCCCCTGTGATTCTACGGGACAAAATCCCACAGAGGGAATAAAATTCTGCCACCTTAACCTAGTGTTTTCCATGCCTAGAATTCAGTTGGCACCAGATGGATCAGACTGAGCAGGTTCCAAAAAGCTCTTGGAGGCTCTTACCTTCTAAATAGGGACGTCTGTTTTCTAGTAAAATCCGTCAAAGGAAAGGAGAAAACTCCAAAGAGGCTCCTGCTCGCACTCACACATGTGAACACTAATACTCTCTCAGTCCTCAAAGAGAGACCTCGAGAAGGAGACTTGCTGAAGCAATAACAGACACTTGGTGGGATAACTCACATGACTGGAGTACTGTCATGGATGGATATAAACTGTTCAGGAAGGACAGGCAGGGCAGAAAAGGTGGGGGAGTTGCATTGTATGTAAGAGAGGAGTATGAGTGCTCAGAGGTCCGGTATGAAACTGTAGAAAAACCTGAGAGTCTCTGGATAAAGTTGAGAAGTGTGAGCAACAAGGGGGATGTCACGGTTGGAGTCTGGTATAGACCACCAGACCAGGGGGATGAGGTGGACGAGGCTTTCTTCTGGCAACTAGCAGAAGTTGCTAGATCGCAGGCCCTGGTTCTCATGGGAGACTTTAATCACCCTGATATCTGCTAGGAGAGCAATACAGCGGTGCACAGACAATCCAGGAAGTTTTTGGAAAGTGTAGGGCACAATTTCCTGGTGCAAGTGCTGGAGGAACCAACTAGGGGCAGAGCTTTTCTCGACCTGCTGCTCACAAACAGGGAAGAATTAGTAGGGGAAGCAAAAGTGGATGGGAACCTGGGAGGCAGTGACCATGAGATGGTCGAGTTCAGGATCCTGACACAAGGAAGAAAGGAGAGCAGCAGAATACGGACCCTGGACTTCAGAAAAGCAGACTTTGACTCCCTCAGGGAACAGATGGGCAGGATCCCCTGGGAGAATAACATGAAGGGCAAAGGGGTCCAGGAGAGCTGGCTGTATTTTAAAGAATCCTTATTGCGGTTGCAGGAACAAACCATCCCGATGTGTAGAAAGAATAGTAAATATGGCAGGCGACCAGCTTGGCTAAACAGTGAAATCCTTGCTGATCTTAAACGCAAAAAAGAAGCTTACAAGAAGTGGAAGATTGGACAAATGACCAGGGAGGAGTATAAAAATATTGCTCAGGCATGCAGGAGTGAAATCAGGAAGGCCAAATCACACTTGGAGTTGCAGCTAGCAAGAGATGTTAAGAGTAACAAGAAGGGTTTCTTCAGGTATGTTAGCAACAAGAAGAAAGTCAAGGAAAGTGTGGGCCCCTTACTGAATGAGGGAGGCAACCTAGTGACTGAGGATGTGGAAAAAGCTAATGTACTCAATGCTTTTTTTGCCTCTGTCTTCACGAACAAGGTCAGCTCCCAGACTGCTGCACTGGGCAGCACAATATGGGGAGAAGGTGACCAGCCCTCTGTGGAGAAAGAAGTGGTTCGGGACTATTTAGAAAAACTGGACGTGCACAACTCCATGGGGCTGGATGCGCTGCATCCGAGGGTGCTAAAGGACTTGGCGGATGAGATTGCACAGCCATTAGCCATTATTTTTGAAAACTCATGGCGATCGAGGGAGGTCCCGGATGACTGGAAAAAGGCTAATGTAGTGCCCATCTTTAAAAAAGGGAAGGAGGAGGATCCGGGGAACTACAGGCCAGTCAGCCTCACCTCAGTCCCTGGAAAAATCATGGAGCAGGTCCTCAAGGAATCAATTATGAAACACTTAGAGGAGAGGAAAGTGATCAGGAACAGTCAGCATGGATTCACCAAGGGGAAGTCGTGCCTGACTAACCTAATTGCCTTCTATGATGAGATAACTGGCTCTGTGGATGAGGGGAAAGCAGTGGATGTGTTATTCCTTGACTTTAGCAAAGCTTTTGATACGCTCTCCCACAGTATTCTTGCCACCAAGTTAAAGAAGTATGGGATGGATGGATGAATGGACTGTAAGGTGGATAGAAAGCTGGCTGGATCGTCGGGCTCAACGGGTAGTGATCAATGGCTCCATGTCTAGTTGGCAGCCGGTTTCAAGCGGAGTAGTGCCCCAAGGGTCGGTCCTGGGGCCGGTTTTGTTTAATATCTTTATTAATGATCTGGAGGATGGTGTGGACTGCACTCTCAGCAAGTTTGCAGATGACACTAAACTAGGAGGCGTGGTAGATACGCTAGAGGGTAGGGATCGGATACAGAGGGACCTAGACAAATTAGAGGATTGGGCAGAAAAAAACCTGATGAAGTTCAACAAGGACAAGTGCAGAGTCCTGCACTTAGGACGGAAGAATCCCATGCACTGCTACAGACTAGGGACCGAATGGCTAGGTAGCAGTTCTGCAGAAAAGGACCTAGGGGTCACAGTGGACGAGAAGCTGGATATGAGTCAACAGTGTGCTCTTGTTGCCAAGAAGGCTAACGGCATTTTGGGCTGTATAAGTAGGGGCATTGCCAGCAGATCGAGGAACGTGATCGTTCCCCTTTATTCGACATTGGTGAGGCCTCATCTGGAATACTGTGTCCAGTTTTGGGCCTGTGGAAGCAGAGAAAGAGCTCACAGGAAGGGGATGCAATGCATGACAGTTCGTTAGCAAGAGTTAGGCTAACTGTAACCCTAATAACGCGAGATTTGTAGAAGCGAGGAATGTGTGAGGCGGGTGAGAAAGAACTGTGTAAGAAGTCATTATGACCTGGTATAGATAAGGTGTAGAAGACCTTGTGTAGATAAGGTATAGAAAATATTGTATGTTGGCAAGAGTCAAAACAAGTGAAGAAATGAGATATCAAGATGGCCTATGTATAAACAAAACGCAGCTGTCCCTCGTTATTTCTGTAATGAAAGGTATAAATGCTTGCTGTAATTAGTTACCTGTGAGAGACCTGCTTAGCTCTCTCCCTCTGGGCAATTGTGAGCGTTAATAAAGCATCTGACTTGCTGTACCTAAACAAATAGTGAGAACTCTGTTTTTCTCCGACAGGCCCCACACTACAAGAAGGATGTGGAAAAATTGGAAAGAGTCCAGTGGAGAGCAACAAAAATGATTAGGGGTCTGGAGCACATGACTTATGAGGAGAGGCTGAGGGAACTGGGATTGTTTAGTCTCCAGAAGAGAAGAATGAGGGGGGATTTGATAGCAGCCTTCAACTACGTGAAGGGGGGTTCCAAAGAGGATGGAGCTCGGTTGTTCTCAGTGGTGGCAGATGACAGAACAAGGAGCAATGGTCTCAAGTTGCAGTGGGGGAGGTCCAGGTTGGATATTAGGAAACACTATTTCACTAGGAGGGTGGTGAAGCACTGGAATGCGTTAACTAGGGAGGTGGTGGAGTCTCCTTCCTTGGAGGTTTTTAAGGCCCGGCTTGACAAAGCCCTGGCTGGGATGATTTAGTTGGGAATTGGTCCTGCTTTGAGGACGGGGTTGGAGTAGATGACCTCTTGAGGTCCCTTCCAACCCTGATATTCTATGATTCTATGAAAGTCACAGGGGTCTCTGAGGTTTCCCTGGCCCTAAGCCCCTGTCCTGCCTGGCTGATGTCAGCATCTCTCTCTGAGGTTACCACCTCCCTAACACCTTTGACCAATAGGCTGAGGTCCTGAAAAGGCCTTTGTGATGTCACTGCCACACCCACCCATCCCCGGAAGTGCTAATGTCCTGCTGCTGGCCTGACACTTTGAAGGTTTGAGCTACTCTGTGTGGATCACCCCACTCAATGCGTCTTCATTCTAGGAAGCAAGCCGGCTAGACAGTAAAACATCAGAGGCTGCTCCCAATACTACACTCAGTGTTTCCAAAATTAGTAGACTTTATGGCCACAAGAGACCTTTAGAGCATCTAATCTAAGCCCCTGCATATCATAGGCTTCCTGTATAGTACAATAGTTACTCTTTGGGCACACACATTCCAGAAAGGCATCTAGTCTTCATTCAATGACATCAAGAGATGGAGAATCCACCACTTTCCCTTTTAGTGAGTGCCAGGGGGTTCCATTTCCCCTTCCACTAGCACCCCATTTACAGGGAGCCAGAGCAGTACCTGCAGCAGGGAGTGGGAGTTGCTGATGTCCACAGAGGCACAGCCCTTGCAGTGTCAACTTCCCACAAGGGGAGGTGAAGAGCACCCCCAGCAACACACACACACACACACACCACTCCTGGTGGTGGGAGGGGAACAAGAGAAAGCAAGGAGGGATGGAGGAAAAGGTAAAACGAAAAGGACAAACCCTAATGTCCCCAGTGATTCTACGGCACAAAATCCCAGGTGGGCTATAAAATTCTGCCACCTTGAACTAGTGTTTTCCATGCCTAGAATTCAGCTGGCACCAGATGGATCAGACTGCAGACTGAGCAGGTTAAAAACCTCTCCAAGGTTCTTACCTTCTCAACAGGCACGTCTGTTTTCTAGTAAAATCAATAAAAGGAGAAACTCGAAAGAGGTTCCTCCTCGCACTCACATACTTGAACCCTAATACTCTCTGAGTCCTAAAAAGGGAGACCTCGAGAAGGAGACTTGCTAAAGCAAAGCCAAAGGGGTCTCTGAGGTTTCCCTGGCCCTGCGCTCCTGTCCTGCCTGGCTGATGTCAGCATCTCTCTCTCAGGTAACCACCTCCCTAACACCTTTGACCCATAGGCTGAGGTCCAGGATAAGGCCTTTGTGATATCACTGCCACACCCAACCAAACCCTAAAGTGCTAATGTCCTGCTACTGGCCTGACACTTTGAAGGTTTGAGCTACTCTCTGTGGATCACCCCACTCAATGCATCCTCATTCTAGGAAGCAAGCGGGCTAGACAGTAAAACATCAGAGGCTGCACCCAATGCTACACTCAGTGTTTCCAAAATTAGTAGACTTTATGGTCAGAAGAGACCTTTAGAGCATCTCATCTAACCCGCTGCATATCATAGGCCTCCTGTATAGTACAATAGTTACTCTTTGGGCACACACATTCCAGAAAGGCATCTAGTCTTCATTCAATGACATCAAGAGATGGAGAATCCACCACTTTCCCTTTTAGTGAGGGCCAGGGGGCTCCATTTCCCCTTCCACTAGCTCCCCATTTACAGTGAGCCAGAGCAGTACCTGCAGCAGGGAGCGGGAGTTGCTGAAGGCCTCAGAGGAACAGCCCCTGCAGTGTCTCAGGCACCTGGCGCAAGTGCCGGATGATGCGGAGCTGGTGCATCACTTTGGCCGTGACGTCCTCCTGCTGCAAGGGAACGAGAACCTGTCAGAGACTCAAAGGTCCCGAGGAATCAGGGGGAATTAAGGGCACCTGGAACCAGCAGTATTTCCACCCACCACCTGCCCACCGCTGAGGGATGAATTCACCTCCTGAACCCCAGAATGGAGTCTTCTTGTCCTTTCTAGTATCCTCCAGTGCCAACCCCCCTCCTTGTAGGATTAGCTCCTGCTACCTCCCCCTCAGTGTTCTTCACAGCTGTTCCACCTCCAAACCAAACCTCAAGTTATCAGAACCCTCTTCTGCACCCCCAACCAGGTTGGGCATCGAGGCGGCTCTAGCGGGGGGGCAGGAGGGATTCTGCCAGAATTGAAGTGGGTTGAGGGGAGGTTGAGATCTTGCCCCAAGTCATCCCAGACACTAATGCTAAGCCACAGGATGGCAGCATCTAGTGTCAGTGGAGTCCAAGCACTATTTCAACCATACAGTTTTGGATGAACTCCCCACAAGGGGAGGTGAAGAGCACCCCCAGCAACACACACACAAACACACACACACACACACACCACTCCTGGTGGTGAAAGGGGAACAGGAGAAAGGACAAAAGAAGTAAGAGATGAAGAGAAAGGAAGGAGGGATGGAGGAAAAGGTAAAACGAAAAGGACAAACCCTAATGTCCCCATGTCGGACATCAGGAATGGTAACATACATAAGCCAGTATGTGAACACTTCAATCTCCCTGGTCATTCTATTACAGATTTAAAAGTCACTATCATTGAACAAAAAAACTTCAGAAACAGACTTCAAAGAGAAACAGCAGAACTAAAATTCATTTGCAAATTCAACACCATTAATCTGGGCTTGAATAGGGACTGGGAGTGGCTGGCTCACTACAGAAGCAGCTTTTCCTCTCCTGGAATTGACACCTCCTCATCTATTATTTGGAGTGGACTACATCCACCCTGATTTTTGAATTGGCCCTGTCAACACTGGTTCTCCACTTGTGAAGTAACTCCCTGCTCTCCATGTGTCAGTATATAATGCCTGCATCTGTAACTTTCACTCTATGCATCCGAAGAAGTGAGGTTTTTACTCACGAAAGCTTATGCCCAAATACATCTGTTAGTCTTTAAGGTGCCACCAGACTCCTTGTTGTTTTCCTAATATCCCCAGTGATTCTATGGGACAAAATCCCAGGGAGGGAATAAAATTCTGCCACCTTAAACTAGTGTTTTCCATGCCTAGAATTCAGATGGCACCAGGTGGATCAGACTGAACAGGTTACAAACCTCTCCGAGGCACTTACTTTCTCAACAGGGACTTCTGTTTTCTAGTAAAATGGGTAAAAGGAAAGGAGAAAACTCAAAAGAGGCTCCTGCTCACACTCACATATGTGAACCCTAATACTCTCTCAGTCCTCAAAGAGAGCTCGAGAAGGAGACTTGCTGAAGCAAAGCCACAGGGGTCTCTGAGGTTTCCCTGGCCCTGCGCCCCTGTTTTGCCTGGCTGATGTGAGCATCTCTCTCTGAGGTCACCACCTCCCTAACAACTTTGACCAATAGGCTGAGCTCATGCAAAAGGCCTTTGTGATGTCACTGCCACACCCACCCATCCCCTGAAGTGCTAATATCCTGCTGCTGGCCTGACACTTTGAAGGTTTGAGCTACTCTCTGTGGATCACCCCACTCAATGCGTCTTCATTCTAGGAAGCAAGCCGGTTAGACAGTAAAACATTAGAGGCTGCTCCCAATGCTACACTCAGTGTTTCCAAAATTAATACACTTTATGGCCAGAAGAGACCTTTAGAGCATCTCATCTAACCCCCTGCATATCATAGGCTTCCTGTATAGGACAATAGTTACTTTTTGGGCACAAACATTCCAGAAAGGCATCTAGTCTTCATTCAATGACTTCAAGAGATGGAGAATCCACCACTTTCCCTTTCACTGAGTGCCAGGGGGCTCCATTTCCCCTTCCACTAGCTCCCCATTTACAGTGAGCCAGAGCAGTACCTGCAGCAGGGAGCGGGAGTTGCTGAAGGCCTCAGAGGAACAGCCCCTGCAGTGTCTCAGGCACCTGGCGCAAGTGCCGGATGATGCGGAGCTGGTGCATCACTTTGGCCGTGACGTCCTCCTGCTGCAAGGGAACGAGAACCTGTCAGAGATTCAAAGGTCCCGAGGAATCAGGGGGAATTAAGGGCACCTGGAACCAGCAGTATTTCCACCCACCACCTCCCCACCGCTGAGGGATGAATTCACCTCCTGAACCCCAGAATGGAGTCTTCTTGTCCTTTCTAGTATCCTCCAGTGCCAACCCCCCTCCTTGTAGGATTAGCTCCTGCTACCTCCCCCTCAGTGTTCTTCACAGCTGTTCCACCTCCAAACCAAACCTCAAGTTATCAGAACCCTCTTCTGCACCCCCAACCAGGTTGGGCATCGAGGCGGCTCTAGCGGGGGGGCAGGAGGGATTCTGCCAGAAGTGAAGTGGGTTGAGGGGAGGTTGAGATCTTGCCCCAAGTCATCCCAGACACTAATGCTAAGCCACAGGATGGCAGCATCTAGTGTCAGTGGAGTCCAAGCACTATTTCAACCATACAGTTTTGGATGAACTCCCCACACGGGGAGGTGAAGAGCACCCCCAGCAACACACACACAAACACACCACTCCTGGTGGTGAAACGGGAACAGGAGAAAGGACAAAAGAAGTAAGAGATGAAGAGAAAGGAAGGAGGGATGGAGGAAAAGGTAAAACGAAAAGGACAAACCCTAATGTCCCCAGTGATTCTACGGGACAAAATCCCAGGGAGGGAATAAAATTCTGCCATCTTAAACTACTGTTTTCCATGCCTAGAATTCAGCTGGCACCAGATGGATCAGACTGAGCAGGTTCCAAAACCTCTTGGAGGCTCTTACCTTCTAAATAGGGACGTCTGTTTTCTAGTAAAATCCGTCAAAAGGAAAGGAGAAAACTCGAAAGAGGCTCCTGCTCACACTCACATACGTCAACCCTAACACTCTCTCAGTCCTCAAAGAGAGACCTCGAGAAGGAGACTTGCTGAAGCAAAACCACAGGGGTCTCTGAGGTTTCCCTGGCCCTGTGCTCCTGTCCTGCCAGGCTGATGTCAGCATCTCTCTCGGAGGTCACCACCTCCCTAACACCTTTGACCAATAGGCTGACGTCCTGCAAAAGGCCTTTGTGATATCACTGCCACACCCACCCTTCCCCGGAAGTGCTAATGTCCTGTTGATGGGCTGACACTTTGAAGGTTTCAGCTACTCTCTGTGGATCACCCCACTCAATGCCTGTTCATTCTAGGAAGCAAGCCGGCTAGACGGTAAAACATCAGAGGCTGCTCCCAATGCTACACTCAGTGTTTCCAACATTAGGGGACTTTATGGCCAGAAGAGACCTTTAGAGCATCTCATCTAACCCCTTGCATACCATAGGCTTGCTGTATAGTACAATAGTTACTCTTTGGGCACACACATTCCAGAAAGGCATCTAGTCTTCCTTCAATGACATTAAGAGATGGAGAATCCACCACTTTCCCTTTTAGTGAGTGCCAGGGGGCTCCATTACCCCTTCCACTAGCTCCCCATTTACAGTGAGCCAGAGCAGTACCTGCAGCAGGGAGCGGGAGTTGCTGATGGCCTCAGAGGCACAGCCCCTGCAGTATCTCAGGAATCTGGCGCAAGTCCCGGATGATGCGGAGCTGGTGCATCACTTTTGGCCGTGACGTCCTCCTGCTGCAAGGGAACGAGAACCTGTCAGAGACTCAAACGCCCCGAGGAATCAGCGGGAATTAAGGGCACCTGGAACCAGCACTACTTCCACCCATCACCTGCCCACCACTGAGGGATAAATTCACCTCCTGAACCCCAGAATGGAGTCTTCTTGTCCTTTCTAGTAACCTCCAGTGCCAACCCCCCTCCTTGAAGGATGAGCTCCTGCTATCTCCCCCTCAGTGCCCTTGACAGCTGTTCCACCTCCAAACCACAGCTCAAGTTATTAGTACCTTTGGACACAGACTGGCTAACCTAGTGAGGAGGGCTTTAAACTAGGTTCGACGGGGACAGGTGAGCAAAGCCCACAGGTAAGTGGGGAACATGGAGACCGGGGAGATGGGTCAAAAACGAGAGGGAGTGTGGGCTATATTGTCAGAGGGAAAGGAGGGTAAGGACAAAACTGTGAGGAAACATCAAACCAGTATCTTAGATGCCTATATACAAATGCGAGAAGTATGGGGAATAAGCAGGAAGAACTGGAAGTGCTAATAAATAAATACAACTATGACATTGTTGGCATCACTGAAACTTGGTGGGATAATACACATGATTGGAATGTTGGTGTGGATGGGTACAGCTTGCTCAGGGAGGATAGACAGGGGAAAAAGGGAGGAGGTGTTGCCTTGTATATTAAAAATGTACACACTTGGACTGAGGTAGAGATGGACATAGGAGACGGAAGTGTTGAGAGTCTCTGGGTTAGGCTAAAAGGGGCAAAAAACAAGGGAGATGTCATGCTAGGAGTCTACTACAGGCCACCTAACCAGGTGGAAGAGGTGGATGAGGCTTTTTTTAAGCAACTAACAAAATCATCCAAAGCCCAAGATTTGGTGGTGATGGGGGACTTCAACTATCCGGCTATATGTTGGGAAAATAACACAGCGGGGCACAGACTATCCAACAAATTCCTGGACTGCATTGGAGACAACTTTTTATTTCAGAAGGTTGAAAAAGCTACTGGGGGGAAGCTGTTCTAGACTTGATTTTAACAAATAGGGAGGAACTCGTTGAGAATTTGAAAGTAGAAGGCAGCCTGGGTGAAAGTGATCATGAAATCATAGAGTTTGCAATTCTAAGGAAGGGTAGAAGGGAGAACAGCAAAATAGAGACAATGGATTTCAGGAAGGCAGATTTTGGTAAGCTCAGAGAGCTGATAGGTAAGGTCCCATGGGAATCAAGACTGAGGGGAAAAACAACTGAGGAGAGTTGGCAGTTTTTCAAAGGGACACTATTAAGGGCCCAAAAGCAAGCTATTCCGCTGGTTAGGAAAGATAGAAAATGTGGCAAAAGACCACCTTGGCTTAACCATGAGATCTTGCATGATCTAAAAAATAAAAAGGAGTCATATAAAAAATGGAAACTGGGACAGATTACAAAGGATGAATATAGGCAAACAACACAGGAATGCAGGGGCAAGATTAGAAAGGCAAAGGCACAAAATGAGCTCAAACTAGCTACGGGAATAAAGGGAAACAAGAAGACTTTTTATCAATACATTAGAAGCAAGAGGAAGACCAAAGACAGGGTAGGCCCACTGCTTAGTGAAGAGGGAGAAACAGTAACAGGAAACTTGGAAATGGCGGAGATGCTTAATGACTTCTTTGTTTCGGTCTTCACCGAGAAGTCTGAAGGAATGCCTAACATAGTGAATGCTAATGGGAAGGGGGTAGGTTTAGCAGATAAAATAAAAAAAGAACAAGTTAAAAATCACTTAGAAAAGTTAGATGCCTGCAAGTCACCCGGGCCTGATGAAATGCATCCTAGAATACTCAAGGAGCTAATAGAGGAGGTATCTGAGCCTCTAGCTATTATCTTTGGAAAATCATGGGAGACGGGAGAGATTCCAGAAGACTGGAAAAGGGCAAATATAGTGCCCATCTATAAAAAGGGAAATAAAAACAACCCAGGAAACTACAGACCCCAGTGAGTTTAACTTCTGTGCCAGGGAAGATAATGGAGCAAGTAATTAAGGAAATCATCTGCAAACACTTGGAAGGTGGTAAGGTGATAGGGAACAGCCAGCATGGATTTGTGAAGAACAAATCATGTCAAACCAATCTGATAGCTTTCTTTGATAGGATAACGAGCCTTGTGGATAAGGGTGAGGCTGTGGATGTGGTATACCTAGACTTTAGTAAGGCATTTGATACGGTCTCGCATGATATTCTTATTGATAAACTAGGCAAATACAATTTAGATGGGGCTACTATAAAGTGGGTGCATAACTGGCTGGATAACCGTACTCAGAGAGTTGTTATTAATAGTTCCCAATCCTGCTGGAAAGCCATAACGAGTGGGGTATCGCAGGGGTCTGTTTTGGGACCGGCGCTGTTCAATATCTTCATCAACGACTTAGATATTGGCATAGAAAGTACGCTTATTAAGTTTGCGGATGATACCAAACTGGGAGGGATTGCAACTGCTTTGGAGGACAGGGTCATAATTCAAAATGATCTGGACAAATTGGAGAAATGGTCTGAGTTAAACAGGATGAAGTTTAACAAAGACAAATGCAAAGTGCTCCACTTAGGAAGGAACAATCAGTTTCACACATACAGAATGGGAAGAGACTGTCTAGGAAGGAGTACGGCAGAAAGGGATCTAGGGGTTATAGTGGACCACAAGCTAAATATGAGTCAACAGTGTGATGCTCTTGCAAAAAAAGCAAACCTGATTCTGGGATGTATTAACAGGTGTGTTGTGAGCAAGACACGAGAAGTCATTCTTCCGCTCTACTCTGCTCTGGTTAGGCCTCAGCTGGAGTATTGTGTCCAGTTCTGGGCACCGCATTTTAAAAAAGATGTGGAGAAATTGGAAAGGGTCCAGAGAAGAGCAACAAGAATGATTAAAGGTCTTGAGAACATGACCTATGAAGGAAGGCTGAAAGAATTGGCTTTGTTTAGTTTGGAAAAGAGAAGACTGAGAGGAGACATGATAGCAGTTTTCAGGTATTTAAAAGGGTGTCATAAGGAGGAGGGAGAAAACTTGTTCACCTTAGCCTCTAAGGATAGAACCAGAAGCAATGGGTTTAAAGTGCAGCAAGGGAGGTCTAGGTTGGACATTAGGAAAAAGTTCCTAACTGTCAGGGTGGTTAAACACTGGAATAAATTGCCGAGGGAGGTTGTGGAATCTCCATCTCTTGAGATATTTAAGAGTAGGTTAGATAAATGTCTATCAGGGATGGTCTAGATGGTATTTGGTCCTGCCATGCGGGCAGGGGACTGGACTCGATGACCTCTCGAGGTCCCTTCCAGTCCGATAATCTATGAATGTATGAAAAAAACACTGTTATCCACCCCCACCCAGGTTGGCCAGGGAGGCGGCTCTAGCAGGGGGGGCAGGAGGGATTCTGGCAGCAGTGAAGTGGGTTGCGGGGAAGTTGAGATCTTGACCCAAGTCATCCCAGACACTAATGCTAAGCCACAGGATGGCAGCATCTAGTGTTAGGGGAGTCCAAACACTATTTCAACCCTACAGTTTTCGAGGAACAGGAGAAAGGACAAAAGAAGTAAGAGATGAAGAGAAAGGAAGGAGGGATGGAGGAAAAGGTAAAACAAAAAGGACAAACCCTAATGTCCCCAGTGATTCTACGGCACAAAATCCAAGGGATGGAATAAAATTCTGCCATCTTAAACTACTGTTTTCCATGCCTAGAATTCAGCTGGCACCACGTGGATCAGACTGAGCAGCTGCCAAAACCTCTTGGAGGCTCTTACCTTCTAAACAGGGACGTCTGTTTTCTAGTAAAATCAGTAAAAGGAAAGGAGAAAACTCGAAAGAGGCTCCTGCACGCACTCACGTACGTGAACCTTAATACTCTCTCAGTCCTCAAAGAAAGACCCCGAGAAGGAGACTTGCTGAAGCAAAGCCACAGGGTCTCTGAGGTTTCCCTGGCCCTGTGCTCCTGTCCTGCCAGGCTGATGTCAGCATCTCTCTCTGAGGTCACCACCTCCCTAACACATTTGACCAATAAGCTGACATCCTGCAAAAGACCTTTGTGATATCACTGCCACCAATCAAACCCTTAAGTGCTAATGTCCTGCTGCTGGCCTGACACTATGAAGGTTTGAGCTACTCTCTGTGGATCACCCCACTCAATGCGTCTTCATTCTAGGAAGCAAGTGGGCTAGACAGTAAAACATCAGAGGCTGCTCCCAATGCTACACTCAGTGTTTCCAAAATTAGTAGACTTTATGGCCACAAGGGACCTTTAGAGCATCTCATCTAAGCCCCTGCATATCATAGGCTTCCTGTATAGTACAATAGTTACTCTTTGGGCACACACATTGCAGAAAGGCATCTAGTCTTCCTTCAATGACATCAAGAGATGGAGAATCCACCACTTTCCCTTTTAGTGAGTGCCAGGGGGCTCAATTTCCCCTTCCACTAGCTCCCCATTTACAGTGAGCCAGAGCAGTACCTGCAGCAGGGAGCAGGAGTTGCTGATGGCCTCAGAGGCACAGCCCCTGCAGTGTCTCAGGAATCTGGCGCAAGTGCCGGATGATGCGGAGCTGGTGCATCACTTTTGGCCGTGACGTCCTCCTGCTGCAAGGGAACGAGAACCTGTCAGAGACTCAAACGCCCCGAGGAATCAGCGGGAATTAAGGGCACCTGGAACCAGCACTACTTCCACCCATCACCTGCCCACCACTGAGGGATAAATTCACCTCCTGAACCCCAGAATGGAGTCTTCTTGTCCTTTCTAGTAACCTCCAGTGCCAACCCCACTCCTTGAAGGATGAGCTCCTGCTATCTCCCCCTCAGTGCCCTTGACAGCTGTTCCACCTCCAAACCACAGCTCAAGTTATTAGTACCTTTGGACACAGACTGGCTAACCTAGTGAGGAGGGCTTTAAACTAGGTTCGACGGGGACAGGTGAGCAAAGCCCACAGGTAAGTGGGGAACATGGAGACCGGGGAGATGGGTCAAAAACGAGAGGGAGTGTGGGCTATATTGTCAGAGGGAAAGGAGGTTCAGGACAAAACTGGGAGGAAAGATCAAACCAGTATCTTAGATGTCTATATACAAATGCGAGAAGTATGGGGAATAAGCAGGAAGAACTGGAAGTGCTAATAAATAAATACAACTATGACATTGTTGGCATCACTGAAACTTGGTGGGATAATACACATGATTGGAATGTTGGTGTGGATGGGTACAGCTTGCTCAGGAAGGATAGACAGGGGAAAAAGGGAGGAGGTGTTGCCTTGTATATTAAAAATGTACACACTTGGACTGAGGTAGAGATGGACATAGGAGACGGAAGTGTTGAGAGTCTGTGGGTTAGGCTAAAAGGGGTAAAAAACAAGGGAGATGTCATGCTAGGAGTCTACTACAGGCCACCTAACCAGGTGGAAGAGGTGGATGAGGCTTTTTTTAAGCAACTAACAAAATCATCCAAAGCCCAAGATTTGGTGGTGATGGGGGACTTCAACTATCCGGCTATATGTTGGGAAAATAACACAGCGGGGCACAGACTATCCAACAAATTCCTGGACTGCATTGGAGACAACTTTTTATTTCAGAAGGTTGAAAAAGCTACTGGGGGGAAGCTGTTCTAGACTTGATTTTAACAAATAGGGAGGAACTCGTTGAGAATTTGAAAGTAGAAGGCAGCCTGGGTGAAAGTGATCATGAAATCATAGAGTTTGCAATTCTAAGGAAGGGTAGAAGGGAGAACAGCAAAATAGAGACAATGGATTTCAGGAAGGCAGATTTTGGTAAGCTCAGAGAGCTGATAGGTAAGGTCCCATGGGAATCAAGACTGAGGGGAAAAACAACTGAGGAGAGTTGGCACTTTTTCAAAGGGACACTATTAAGGGCCCAAAAGCAAGCTATTCCGCTGGTTAGGAAAGATAGAAAATGTGGCAAAAGACCACCTTGGCTTAACCATGAGATCTTGCATGATCTAAAAAATAAAAAGGAGTCATATAAAAAATGGAAACTGGGACAGATTACAAAGGATGAATATAGGCAAACAACACAGGAATGCAGGGGCAAGATTAGAGAGGCAAAGGCACAAAATGAGCTCAAACTAGCTACGGGAATAAAGGGAAACAAGAAGACTTTTTATCAATACATTAGAAGCAAGAGGAAGACCAAAGACAGGGTAGGCCCACTGCTTAGTGAAGAGGGAGAAACAGTAACAGGAAACTTGGAAATGGCGGAGATGCTTAATGACTTCTTTGTTTCGGTCTTCACCGAGAAGTCTGAAGGAATGCCTAACATAGTGAATGCTAATGGGAAGGGGGTAGGTTTAGCAGATAAAATAAAAAAAGAACAAGTTAAAAATCACTTAGAAAAGTTAGATGCCTGCAAGTCACCCGGGCCTGATGAAATGCATCCTAGAATACTCAAGGAGCTAATAGAGGAGGTATCTGAGCCTCTAGCTATTATCTTTGGAAAATCATGGGAGACGGGAGAGATTCCAGAAGACTGGAAAAGGGCAAATACAGTGCCCATCTATAAAAAGGGAAATAAAAACAACCCAGGAAACTACAGACCCCAGTGAGTTTAACTTCTGTGCCAGGGAAGATAATGGAGCAAGTAATTAAGGAAATCATCTGCAAACACTTGGAAGGTGGTAAGGTGATAGGGAACAGCCAGCATGGATTTGTGAAGAACAAATCATGTCAAACCAATCTGATAGCTTTCTTTGCTAGGATACCGAGTCTTGTGGATAAGGGAGAAGCGGTGGATGTGGTATACCTAGACTTCAGTAAGGCATTTGATAGGGTCTCGCATGATATTCTTATCGATAAACTAGGCAAATACAACTTAGATGGGGCTACTATAAGGTGGGTGCATAACTGGCTGGATAACCGTACTCAGAGAGTAGTTATTAATGGTTCCCAATCCTGCTGGAAAGGAATAACAAGTGGGGTTCCGCAGGGGTCTGTTTTGGGACCGGCTCTGTTCAATATCTTCATCAACGACTTAGATATTGGCATAGAAAGTACGCTTATTACATTTGCAGATGATACCAAACTGGGAGGGATTGCAACTGCTTTGGAGGATAGGGTCATAATTCAAAATGATCTGGACAAATTTGAGAAATGGTCTGAGGTAAATAGGATGACCTGTTAACAAAGACAAATGCACAGTGCTCCACTTAGGAAGGAACAATCAGTTTCACACATACGGAATGGGAAGAGACTGTCTAGGAAGGAGTACGGCAGAAAGGGATCTAGGGGTTATAGTGGACCACAAGCTAAATATGAGTCAACAGTGTGATGCTGTTGCCAAAAAAGCAAACATGATTCTGGGATGCATTAACAGGTGTGTTGTGAGCAAGACATGAGAAGTCATTCTTCCGCTCTACTCTGCTCTGGTTAGGCCTCAACTGGAGTATTGTGTCCAGTTCTGGGCACCACATTTCAAGGAAGATGTGGAGAAGTTGGAGAGGGTCCAGCATGGTCTAAACAGTATTTGGTCCTGCCATGAGGGCAGGGGACTGGACTCAATGACCTCTCGAGGTCCCTTCCTGTCCTAGAATCTATGAAACTATGAAGGAGGCAACAACCTGTCATGTGTGATCTGAGGAGCAGGAAAAGAATCTGGGAATTACCTTTTGTAAAATCTCATCTTCCGAAAACCTGTGGAAATAGCTGATTCAAGAAGTTGTTGACAGATGGATAGTACGCGTCTATCAGCTCCTGGGTTCACTAGTCGTTGTCAACCAAGCAAGTTGGCAGACTGAAGGCAGGGCAAGAATGCTGAACCAGAAAGGTCTTTGCTCTTGTCACACATGACATCACAATAAACTTATGCATACACACACACACACACAGGCATACAGACAGAGGCTGGTACCATTAGCAACAGGAATTTTGATTTCTGGGAGGGACTGACAAAGGACTGATACTTTGCATGGACAGAATATATCACATTGTACCTGGGGAGTCACAAAGTAGTTTACAAACTTTGAATTCAAGGAGCCTGACAGCTGCCCTGAGCAAGACCAGGTGAAGGTGGGGCTGTACTG